>NW_006800423.1:122160-148571 GCF_000485575.1 Poecilia formosa
TGAAATGGGAAGTTGGTGTAAGTTTAAGAACTGTTCATGTTTGTAAATGTATGTAAGGGGTTATAGAGATTGGCTACCAACGTTCAGGGTAGAAGAAGTCAGGTTAGTTTGTGTGTTGAAGATAAATAAGAAAAGCAACTTTGTGCGTGGATGTCTGGATTATTTTACTGGGAAGGTAACAGAATGACAACAGTAGTGGAGTAAATGCTACTCATATGACGTAAACCTGCGTGGTATCTACCTGAAAATCACGAACCCAAGTAGCCACACCGCAAGTGAGTTAAAGTTCTGCCCTGAGAACAGGTGATGGAGCAGTGGGGTGCTACAGCTGGATTATCTAAAATTACAGCACTTAAACGCAATATGACAAACAACTACTCAGGTAAAGTTAGCCTTCCTGTGTTTACTCTGTGGACCAAAACACGTCATCATCCCATCAGGTGAAAAAATGGCGGCCTCCATGGGTGAAAAATATAACAAAAGATGTAAAATTTTTGAAATAATTATGAGTTTTAGCGTATCACAAACAAGCATTATTTTTTAAGTTAAAAGGAAAAATTTGACATATTTAGGCCAATACGTTCAACTAATCTAGAATCCCTTTAAAGACACACTTTGTTTTTAATAAGAAAATTAAAGCAGTGATGGACTGGTGGCCTGATCAGAGTCTACTCTGCCTCTTCTCCATTTTTTTAACAAATCTTAAACTGTTAGTTTAAGGGGGTAAAATAAAAGTCAGACAAAGCAGCTGTTACAATCTAATAGCTTAAAAGTTCAGAAATGTGACGTTACGTAACAACACAGAACAGAGGCCAGCTGTGATATTACATCTTCAGCAAAATAAATTGCTTGGATTACTTTGTGTTGCATTTAAACAACTCAGCTTGTTGAAGCTCAAAGAAACCCAAAAAGAAAAAAACAAAAAAAACAAAACAAAACAAAAAAGGGCATAAATCCAAAAATATCTCCTAGTGCTGTGCTTCAAAGCTAATTACCTGATAAGGTCCAGAGGCTGGTATTTGTACCAGATCCCCCAGCGGGCCCAGCGCTCGTACAGAAGATGCCTTTGGTTCTGGGCGCCGTGCGTCTTAATTGGATGTCTGCTCTTGTAGCCGCCCTGAGGAGACAAAACAACGGCATTTCACAGGTAATAATTATTAGCTTTTATCTCCTGCTCAGCTTTTATATGTCCATTTCTTTAAATATTGTACATTTCTTTATGTGAACAGCCTTCAGTTATTCTCCTGATTCTTGAATGCATACAATTTTAATTTCAAATTAGAATCAGCCCACCTCATGTGGAGGAAACGCCGCCTCGTATGTGTTGTTGCCCAGTAAGCGGTTGATGCCTGCAGTAAAGTAAAGCAAATGATCTCAAGCACACCGAGAATAACAGCACATTAAAAATTCAGCAGCAGTCACTGATACAAACAGACCAGCTTTAGGGTCATTGAAAGCAAATGTTTTCACAAAAACAACAATTTACCACAGCCTTTCTAAATTGGAGCTAGTTTAAAGTGATGTGCTCTCATTATATGCACAGGTTTACTGCAGTGGTTGCAAAGTCTCGTTTTAAAGTTTCAATAAATTCACAACTCTGCCTGCAGTTTCTGTACTCAGTAAAAAAAAAGAAGTTCCCAACTCAGGACTAGAGTGCAGTAATTTTTATTTTTGTTGCTGTTCTTTCACACACGAAAAGCTGATAGCGAGAACCACTGGAGGAAAGATAAAAAGGATTTTCCACCCTTGAAGCCAAGCTGATATCATGTTTTTTGGGGGGGAATAAAGTCATCACTCGATTTAAAATATTAACTCTAAATCCGTTCCAGCGCTCTGAGGCCAAAATTTAATCAGCAAATCATGTTGGCAGAAGCCAGACAAGTGGGAGTAAAGAAACAATTCAGAAACAAAACTGGGTACAGATTTGTGATAAGGCTGGACGATGCCAACAGCATGCAGAAATACATTCAAAACCCATGAACACAGAATCCCGATTTAGCAGAGCTAGAGCTGTTTTAGCGAAAAGAAAAGGGGCAAACCTTTCAGATCCAGATGGTAATCGTATGCAGCTGAAGGTAGTCCTACTAGTTGATTCAGGGGACTGAATATAAATCCAGATTTCTATTCTTATAAAATTTTAAAAAACACTTCATAACTATGTAATATTTTGTGTTGGTTTCATACATTCCTCAGAAATACATCAGTGATTGTGGTTGTAATGTGAAAGTAAAAAAGTAGGATTACTCTACAAATAATCCTAAAGTCAAATTCAAAGAAAGATCTTATACTTTTTAAAATCTAAAGTTTGGTATGTTTTATATTGCACATAAAGTTGGGATTATTGTGTATTATGTGTGGAAGCAAACGAGAGTGGAGTTTTTACCCATCTTTGATTTTCCGTCTTCATACTTGGTGCGCTGCAGGACGTGATGGACTATTCTGCTCCTGGTTGAATTTGAGAAGAACGTCTCTCTGTTGTTGATAGTGAAACTGAGAGGAAACAACATCACGCTCCTTTAGTTTCCCATCATGCAGCGGGGCATCGTCCCGTCAAAGCCCGTAATGTGAGATGAGTCAATAACACAGTTCGTTTAGACATGTTGTCAAGTTTGTGCTCGTTATCGCATCAATATTCCACTCAGCAATGCACACAAGCAGACATGGAAAGAACGGAAAGTTGCAAATGCTTTTCCTGAGAAATGAGATTAGATGATGCCAAGATGGCTTTCTTCAGACAGAAGCTTTCAGCATAAAATACTGAACAAATAAGGAAGAAATAATTTAATGTACAACTGCTGCTCTTTTTGATGTTTTATTTATGGGGAACTAGTTTTGCTCTGATTTCTGTGACACTTATAAAAAATACAAGCACAGATTTTTATCTCCAGCTTTCAAAATTGAGAAAGAAGCAGTAGAGGATCTGATGGGAATGTTTTCTATTACCCTGCTATTATGTGCCGCTGTGATCACCAAGGTTATTATAGTTAACTAAAACTATCAAAATAACAAAAACGGACAGTGAGAGAACATTTTCGTTGGGATAAATAAAAACAATAATTAATGGGGGGAAACTATAGCTAACAGGAACTATATGGTGTGTTTATAAAGAGGAGCTCCTGAAAGTACAGGTATGATATCCTTTGTTTTTGAGTTTATTAATCTATTTATTAGCCTTTTGAAATGATGTGAAATTATTATTTTTCTCCACACAAGCAGTTGACAAAAGCTGTGGGCAAACTGCAGCACTCCACTATCCATCCGTTCACTACGGCTGAACGCAACATGGCGACAGCAAAAAGTTGGAATAAAATGCCAATCAGATGTTGTTGTTTTTTTTTAATTGTATCTTCTGTTGAGTAGTATATATAATTACAACACAATCCTTTGACCTTTTTGAATTCTGCACTTAAAAATCAACCAAAGTATGAAAAAAAAATAAAACTACAACTACAATTAATAAAAACCAAACAATATTTGACTAACAAAAACCACAAAACACACTCTAATAACTAATTAAAATAAACTGAATTAACAAAATAAAACTAAACCATAGCGAAAAACCCAACACTATCGTATCCGTGGTGACCATGCTTGTGAGTTTTTAATCAGGATGCTCTTACTGGTGCATGCGCGCTCTGCTGAAGGGCGCCGTGTAGCAGTCCGTCTCCTCCAGGTCGGGCAGCGCCTCTTTGTCCAGCTTCATGGGATTTTTGGGAAGCCAGTCTTTTATCTGCTGACACCTCAGATGAAACCTGCTGCACAGGCGCACCGACAAAAACAGGATTAATGGGGCAGATTATCAAGCAGATTGTTTACTTCACTATGAGATGATGGCGGCTAACCTTGTTCGCCGCACAACCTTGGGAGCCCAGCCCCACCAGAAAACACGTTTTAAAGCACATGTGTGGCGTCATCCAGGCTGCTGTTTATTCATTATTTATTTACTATTTACACCTTTCTACGGGACGCGTAAGCTGGGCTAAACACAGTTTGGAGGATTAACTGCAGTTTTTCTTTTCAGCATCACAAACCTATTTATCTTATTTATGTACATTTGTCACTGTTCAAGATCTTGGCTTTTGTGTGTTAATAAAGTAGCAGCTAAAACTGGTGGGGTGTTTTTACTATTATATTTCACTTTTAGTTGAGCGGGGTTGGCCTGTTTTCATAAGAGGAGCTGACTTTTACCTAGTTAGCTCAATTAAGAAGGATGCAAACTGTGGCTAACTGCAGGTGGATAAACAGAACAAACTGGCAAAACTTCCATAAATTGTATTTCCTAAGAGAAAGAGTGAGTGACATTCAGGAAAAATTTAATACTTAAGTAAACCTAACTAAGAATAGCAAACTAAATTATAAAATTATCTCCAAGTGACAGTTTTACTCTACTTACTAACTCTACTGTTGCTCAAAACTCTTAGCTGTTCAACTTTGAATGCATTTGTTTCATTTTCTCATTCTGGTTATTAATAATAGGAAAAATCCACAATGATTGTTTTTTTCCATCATAAATTGTGGTTAATTTAAATCTCACCTTCTTCCAAACATTTGCTGTATTTCCTACTGACTTTGTGGCACAATACAAACTGTACTTTCTAATATCTTTTTTCTTTCCGCTCTTTCAGAAAGGTCAGATCTTTAGAGCGCATAACTATCAGCGCCGTCAGATCAACAGCCGCTCCTCCAGCGGTTCCTGCTCTCCTCATTGAGACTTCCAGTTTAAGGCTGTGTTCTTGGTGACTTTACTCTCCATTTTAAAATCATGGATTGATTGGTGATCTGTGAGATGTTCAGGTTGGGGAATTGCTCTGTAACTGAACTCTGGCTCAAAGTGTGGATTCAAATTCCTCCACAGTTTGAATCCGCACTTTTCAGATTTTATTGGTAAGCAAAATCCAAACGTAATCTCCCATTTTTCTTCTCATTCTCCGACAAAATTGTGTACAAAGGTTTTTATTATCTGCACTCCCTTTCATCATGTTTTAGCTGCTACTTTGCCATATTGATGAATCACTGTCCTTCTTAACACTCATCTCCTGAGGACAATAAATGTGAGAACAAATAATTTGTGTTCCAGTTGTAGAAAGTTCTGGGTAAAGAGCAAAAACAAAAAGCAAAGAAAAACTCCCAGAGGTAAATTTATAACACTGTGGCTGAAGAAAACCCTTAACTTGATTTAAACTCCAGTGTCAGGAGGATTCGCGCCGAGGGAACCATAAATAACTGTACCTGTTGTTCAGTGAACAAATGTTTGATCACAGAGACAGAAAATTGATTCAGAAACCATTTCTGGGTGAAACATACTGTATCTTTATCCTTTAACGAATGCTAAAGCTACTCTATGGGAATAAAAATTACAATATTTCAGACTTTTCATTGGTCTGATGCAATATTCAAATCTTAAATGCTGCTTCTTTCGTTAGCTGTGAACAGAAAATCATGCTAACTAACAGATATAAAGGCTTAAAAGCATCAACAATAGACAAAATGTGTTTCACCTAGTGAATTAAGTTACTGAAATAAATTAACTTTTCAATAACATTCAGCTTTATGAATTGTGAAGAACCTACAGATGAACAAAGGTAATTATTTTATTTTATTATTTTTCTGTTTGGTGTTTCCTGTCCTTTCTGCATTTTAACAACTTTGTTCTTTATGAAAAATGAAATTTCATTCATAGTATAAAATTTATTTTACAAAACAAGATTTAAAAAAACTGTAATTACATAAATAACAGACTCAGTGATTTGTTTGTGACTTTTCTCAACAAACCACAGGCAGGAATTAGAAACAAACAAAAACTGATTAATTCATGCGTTTAACTTAATGAACTGGCAGAAGACTGCTGGAGTGATGAACTGCCAAAGACGGCGCAGATGAAACAACGCCAGTTCTGATTCCAGTAACATCCAATCATAGCTGACATTTCCCTCTGCTTCGCGCCAGCAGGTAACCAAATCAGAGCCTAATTTAATCACAGTTGGCCGGATTCTGTATTTGATGATAAATCTCATCCCGGTCCGCAAACTGCAGCCAAGTTTTCCTCAAATCCAGGGTGTTAGATTCATATAATGCAATGAAACTATGTTTTTCTTCAGAAAGAAACCGAAACAACAAATACTTTGTACTTTGAAGGCATTATAAGGAGACATATTGCATTGTTTTTGATAATTTAGACAGTTTAAGCAACATTAAAACATAATTTGCAATAATTTAAATTGTAGAAATGGTCTTTTATGAAAGAGTTGTTTGCTTACACTGCCTCCCATTCGCTTTGTTGATGTTAACAACATAATTAGGGGAAACAATTTCCACACAACAATGTTACAGAGCAGAATCTTCTGTGTATTTTGTTTGTTTTCATTGTTGGATATGCAAAACATTCAGTCTGGGGCTTAGACTATTTTTTTTTATTTGCATCTCAGTGGGAAGAAACAATGGACATTTAAATTTCTACTCTGAGTTCGAATATCACATCAAAGCTAAGTGCATCTATCTAAAAATAGTATGCAAATGAGCTTCTGTGGCTCCATTTATATTCACTGGAAAGTATATTATTGAAAGGCGCAGCCAAAAGTAGGTGAGCCACTCTATTCAACCGTTACCGCGGAGATTTATGCGCTTTTATTAAAACCTACCAGGTTTGCTTTGTCAACTCAAGGGTGCATGTCGTTTGAAAACAATGACAAAATTAAAACAACACGCCTCCTGATTTGTTGGATTTCTTTCAAATATCTTTTTTTTTTTTTTAAATAACCTCCAATGTTTCTCGTCATCTGTGAGGGAAATGGAAGCTGATATTCTGTTTACCAAAGATTATAAATATTGTAAAATGATACTACAGGAACAGAAATGGTTTGTAAAAGCTGGACTGAGTGAGTTCATTAGGACACAAAGAGCTTTTGTGAACCTCTGAATCTTATTGCAACAGGGACATTTAGGATGTTTCCATTTCAAGATTCCTATCACATTATCCATATTAGGATGAAATAACAGTTGAGGATTCATATTTGCACAAGGCTGTAACAGGCGTCTGATCAGTCAATATTTTAAAGGACTACTTAGTTTTATTTGGATCTGTAGACAAGCTTGGTTCAGTAGAATCTTTAATATTAAAAAGTATAAGCTGATTTTAATTGTTTGAATTACAGGTTTCCATAATTTAAAAGCTAAACAAAACCCAATTCAAAAACCTTGCATCCAGTTTACATTTAACTTTTTGTCAGAGTTTTATTGTGCCAAACCAGAATAAAATTTCCCCAAAACTCAAACTTTAATCTTTTCAGTAGTGAAATAAGACAAAGTTTGGAAACTCAAACTTTAGTCCATAATCTCAACACTTATTCAGACTTTTCCTGATGTTTCAACAATTTCTTTAAGAAACCTTTCAATCCCCACCAAAAAATCCCAAATGTGTAAAATTTCCTCACCTGCCAAGGGTTTTGCTCCTCCAGTCAGTGAAGTAGCATTTTTTTCTGAAATAAAAAAGACAATAGAAAGTTACCAGCTGCTTTAAAACCTGAAAGTCTGCAGAGATTATTTCCATGTACCTGAAAGGCATGCGGATGTTCATCTGCTCTGCATATTTGCAGAGGGTATCCCAGGTAGCGTGGACCTTCACAAACATGATGTCGTTGTTCGTCAAAGAGGGCTTTGAAACATTTATAAAAAAAACATCAAAGTTTGACAACTTAGAAGTTAAAAAATTAAAGTACAAGAAGACCAAACCAGAAATGTTTACCTCTTTCTCCAGCATGAGGCCCTCGGCTCGTAAATTCTTCTCAAACGTGCATCTTTTCTCCACCTGCGGGCTGGACTTCTTGTAAACCAAGATGTAATCGATTCTCTTTTTTCCATCTCGAAACAGCAGTCCAGATGCGTCTGACTGTTTTTTTCCCTGCAGAAGTAATGCATGACATAAATCTTACTTTGCCATTAAAACTTGTGGAGGAACGGATGAAGGAGCTGCAGATTTTACATCAATGAATTTAGACGTGCAGTGAATGTGGTACCTGCAGAGAGTCGGCCCGGGTCCCTAATTTAGCCCGACTGACTGGCTTTTGCAGAAGAAATGTCGGGTTTGCTCTTGTTTCACATGTGCTCACTTCGGTCTCCTCAATGTAGCTGTCTTTGACATCCTCTGCTGCACAAAGACACAACGAAATCAATCAGAGACTCTTATGGAACCAGAGCGAAAGCACTCAAATAATCCTTTCTGCTATAAGCATTTGTTTACCGCTTTGGTTAATCTCTCAACAAACACTGGAATTAGGTCTGTGTGAAAGAAAACATTGTTTTCTTGATCCGAATTAAACTGTTGATCTCCTTTTCTTCCTTTCTGGATCTTAAAGAAGAACTGTTCTGTAAAACAGTCGTACTCTGTATATAACACTTTACATTTTAGCCACTGAAGTCACCACTGACTAAAAAAACTCAAAGATTGTGGTTCATTTATAGTGAACCACAGTGCTGTTTAAAAGTATTGGTACAGTTTAGGCTTCTTTGCATTCAGTTACATTACAATCACAATTGTCCATATAAAAGTCTCTTACAAGTCTTTTCTTTTCTCTTATGAAAGATGAAAAATGTCTGAATGCTGATGCATGCCAAACATTTGATATATTTATTTGGAAAGTACGGTAGTCAATATTTCTCTCCCACATGTATTTTTAAGCAGGCTTGTGTTGGTCTGTCACATTAAATATCCATAAAATGTGTTGAAGTTTGAGGCCATAACAAAATAATAAAATGATCAACAAGACTGAACACATGTTCAGTAAATACACATCAAGCAAAAACTACCTTAAATTAAACATGATAGAAAAAAGGTATATCAGGTATCCTTATTAAAAAGTACATTTATTTAAGCTAATTAATTGTACTCTGAAAAGTGCAAACAGACAGACACCCACAGCTGCATTAAAGGTTATTTAAATGCAAAGTGTGTGTTTAAAAAAGTGGGAGTGGTTAATTTGAGTGACTTGCTGTATAAATTCAGCTGGAAGAAAAAAGATCTGTGAAGACAATTTTAGAAACGCAGCAGTTGTACTGTATTACTGCAGTGTTTAGATCTCAGAACATCATGCATATTTCATTCGAATCCCAGAAGGTTGTCAACTTGTGAGAAAACGCATAAAAGTTTCCTTTCATCTCTTCTACTCTCATGATCACAAAATGTAAAACATTTAAAGTGAACATTGCCAAAGAAGACCAACAGGAGCTGCAGCCGCACTAAATAATTATCCAAGATCCCTCAAATAAAAACGTCAATCTCTACGACTGCAAAACATGGGGAAGCATTTCTGATTAGTGCTATTTAGAGGAATTTGGTTTTTCAAAAGTAAAACTGAATGTACAATCTGTCAAACAAGACATAATGGCTTTAACATGGGAGATATAGTTCATTACGGTGGAGCACAAATGATCTCTCCATTTCATTTTTGACAGCCTCCTAATTGATTCAATCAAATATATATTTGCAGCTATCAGCTCATCTGGCTGTGACTCACGATGCTGCAGTGGTTAAATCATCCGTGGAAACGGTAAGGGAAGAAATGATGCTCTGTGAGCTTCAAGACTTTTTCTTTTTTCATTTTCAACCTCCCTTCACTTTGTAACGACGGCGTTGATCTTGGACCTGTAAAAAATTGAACCTGCTGTTTCCCACCTTTCACGGACACAGTATTCTCAGTTTGTGAGGGGATATCTATTATGCCTGCAGAGTAAAAACCAAGGCATGGAGTATTAAACTGTTTCATCCAGTTAGAAACAAACGCTATGACACAGATCCACTCCTCAAAGCAAAGCTGATTAACTCTGCGCTCTATGAGGTATCAAAGGGATTTTTTTAAACTCTCTAAAGTTAAAAATGTTCATGTGAAGCCCTCCAAGATCCTCACATTCTATCACAACCAACACTCTTCATGTCTCTCTTCATGTCAAGTTCATCAACAATTTATCATTAAACAGCCACATTTTAATGAGAAACCACTGCTAAACCTGTGTCACAAATTCACAGATCTGCCATAGAAAAATAACATTCATTTATCCTCTTATTACAGATTGATCAATAAACTGATTCCCACAGATGTTACAGGGACATATAAAAACACATGCAAGGCTCTAACATGCTGAAACTTTACTTAAACTTTTGATTTAAAAAAATGCTTTACTCACGTCAGCATGCTGGAAAGTGAAAGTGAAACTGACTGCATGAACTATTTTCTAAATTAATAAAATTAAATTAATTAAATCTGCAACCAGACAGTCAACTCTAATTTTATACTCCGTATTTTTGGGATGGATCAAAGTGAATGGAGACCATTAACGACCCAAATCACATTATTCTTCCCAGTATTTCTACAAACACATGCCCCATTATCATCTCATTCACTTAGTAATTATTCTTGCCTCTAGCTCCTAAATAAAGAAATGTCTCTCCTCTCATCAAGAAGCAGACTTGTACTCAGCAATAGTATAACTTCCGAAAACAACAATAACTTCCCTATTGTGCTAAAGTTTCTTAGCTTAACTTAGTTCTGAATGGAACAGGCAACATGTCCAAAAAACTACAAGACAAGCACAAGAAAAAGCCTCTTCTCATTGCTTTGCACAAATAATACTCTATTGCTAAATCAAAAGGTTTTACTGACTGGTTTGAATTGGAGCATGCTGGCAGTTTGCAGCTGATGGAACAGACTGAACTCTTATTTTAAAAATGAAGTTTCATAGTATAAAACCAATTCAATCTGGATAAACTCAGACACAGAAAAGATAATTAAAGGATTTAATGACAAAATGAATAACAATTCTTTAGAAATGAATAACAGTTCTTTGGCGCTCGGGCCCCGGCAGAAGTTTTGAGCGCTGATGCCGTGAACTCGGGTGAACATCCCCAACGCTGATTAGGGATGCTCTACCCCCCCGGTGGTGGAGGTCAGGAAGGATGATGTCCTGGAGAGTTGAATGATGCTGGTGGAGAAGGGGGTGGAGGTGGGTTGCGCACAGCTGGAGAGCGGCTGCTGGCGTGGGTGTGGACCCTTATAAGCGGAGCTTGGTTGATTGATGATTGAACACGCCGGGTCCAGGACCAGCGCTGGGATTGGAGGCGGAGAGCATGACGCAGCGATTGGGTGGAGCAGGTGAGGCAGAAGTTTTCCAGCTTGAATTTGCGCTTGAGCTCCATTATCAAAAAGGCCAGGTAAAGACCTGACATCAGTTATTTGAATAAATGAAAGTGAGGCTTTATCTGCAAAAAGACAAAACGCTTTGCAGATCTACAAAATAATAAAAATGTCTGGAGATAAACGAGAAGCTTCAGAGTGAGTCCATAAAAATTTCTTAAATGCTTTTCCACCAACAGCCTCCAAAACGTTTGCTACCTGGAGGGCTGGAAATATTCCTCGAATGGATTGTGTATTTCAGGTTTAAAAAGCCCCAGAGGCAAAACCTCTTGCATTGATTCTTCCTTCATTTCATATAACTTCATACAGCTCGACTGCTTCTTTTTTCAAGCGACCAAACGTTTCCGGGGGGATGGTTAATGCGGTTGCACCACATGCTTCTGTTTGGATAAAATGTGATGGAAAGATGGGAGGCAATGAGCGGAAAAAGATCCAAACTCTTAAAAGTTTAGGTTTCTATCAAAACTGAAGAGCACAGAAAAATCGAGTTATCTTATCGCGACAACAACTTTACAGACGGATGTATTTTTGATTAATGAAACACCTTAACCACAGATACAATCCATCTGATATTGGAGCCACTGGCAGATGGATCATAGTAAGATTAAATAAAAAACCTATTATGTGCAGCTGGTGAGCTTGATGAGCGTTAAGATAAAACTGTCAGCTAAACTTACAGAAATGCCAATAAAACATAAGAGGATGTAATATTACACGAGGTCCAGCAGTCAAATCAGGTCCTTGTCCTGCCAGGTGCTCTCTTTTTTTCCTTTTTAAACTCATCTGTCTATTTTCTGTTCAGATTGAGGTAAAAAAAAAATTCTGATGCTTTTCTCTGACATCTTGACATCTGACATCCGCAATGTCACAGCTTGTCAAAATTTTAAGAGAAATGACAACCGCTTGATTCTTCCTTAAGGTATTTCTAGGCTCACCTCAAATGCTTGCACAGAAGGTATTTTTAGATCTTACTAAAATAAAATTGTGCCCCTGCTTAAAATAGACCTCTCACTCTCACTTAATTCTGAATATTCCTCAAGACACGAGACAAGTAAATAATTATCCTTGAATACATGCGGCTCCATGCAACTCATCCATGTGAGAATGTATAATTTTCCTTTTGAACGGATTTTGCATCATTATTCCATCAGACATCTGTGACTTTACAGAATGTTTCACAGATGCCCTGCAGGATTACGACAATCAGCGTGTGCGCTTTGAATGTTACCACAATCATGAAAATCTGTGCAGCTGCCAGCTTTGTCCCAGTTCAGTGCTAGTATCAAGAACAAAGTTAAGATGAGAGCACAAAAGGCTGTGTTTGAATTATTGGTGTGTAAAACAAGGTGCAACAGATGTTCTTTAGCATTTACAGACCATAAAATATAATATTTACAGCAGGTCTTGCATGAGAGGAGGGATTCAAACAACAAAACCAGGCGAGTTAAAGTTCAGACATAAGTAATTCTGACTCATCACTGGAAACGACAACATTGGTAAACTTTAATGCGAAGCGGCAGTCAATGCAAGCCGCATCTCTACTCAAACTTTAGACCTGCCTGTCTGTGGTGGCAGAAGGCTGCAGGACGTGCTGATGCTCTGACTCAGATCGTCGAGGTCTGGTTTGGGATCTGGGCTCAGAGGCACAGACAGGAAGTGGTTGAGGTTGATGGGATGCGTCTGACTCTGAGCCAGGCAGGGCAGGCTGCGGCGAGACGGCTTCAGGCTCTTCTCCTTCAGGATCTCGCTGATGCTGGTGTGCATGCCTGAGGAGGGAGGGAGGGAGAGATGCAGAAAGGAAGTTAAAATAAGTCTTTCTTTGTATCTGTGCTTGTTATTTCTCAGACCTTCCATTTGAGCAAAGAAAGAAAGAGGATAAAATAAATGTCCTCTTTTATTTTGCAGATAAACCACATCGGTAATATATACATTAAAGGAAAAAAAAAATCCAGTAAATCTGACACAGAACTGATATTTCTCTGTGACTTTATAGCAAAACAGCGTGTTAAAAACCAAAACATAAACATAGATATTAAAAGGAACATGTAAATTAAATAGTAATAAAATGTTCTCAATGGCCATGACTTGTTAGATACCAAGCTCTAAGTGTTAGACGCCATGCTCCAGATTTTCCAACTGGATGCTTTAATAAGTAGGACATGTTTGGTCAGACACTGGAGGGATTATATAACCACAGTGATGGTGTGAACAGAGACCACCAACCAGGTTCGCTTAACTGTAGGCTGTAATAGAGGAATCTTTGCATCAAGAAGAGATAAAGTGAAATAAAACGTCAACTTTGGCAATAAAAGTTGTCAAAACTGTTTTTAAAACGTGTAAATGTCCTAATCAACTTTCAGCCACAAGTTCTGTTATTATTATTCTTTAAGTAATTTCCAGGTAGAAGGTTTTGAAGTCTTTTCACAAGTAATAAGTAACAAAGTGATTCTACCTTCCTTTCACTTTTCAGTCTTTGGTTCTCTACCAATATACAGCTCTGGAAAAAAATTAACATTAAGAGAGCACTTTATAGGTATATGTCTGAGTAGAATCAACATTGTTCTTTTATTCTATGAACTACTGACAACATGTCTCCGCAATTCCAAACAAATATTTTGTATTTATTCGGAGAAAATGAGAAGTGGTCAAAATAACAAAAAAGATGCAGAGCTTTCAGACCTCAAACAATGCAAAGAAAACAAGTTCAGATTAATTTCGAAATGATTTCTGAGTTAAAACTGATGTTTTAACTCAGAAATCAGTATTTGGTGGAGTAACCAGGAGGTTTTCAATGGGGTTCAGTGCAGTTTACTCTTGACGTTTTTCAGAGCTGCAAACTGTTTCAACATGAGAAAATATTATGTTCTCTGTGTTTTGTTGTTGTTTTTAATTATGTTATGAAATGTAACATAAATTCCAGCATTTATGTTTTTACCAGTTTTTATTTTTTACTTAACTGAAACATGTCCAGATTACTTTTTCAATGGTGGTTTATTTTTGTCTTAATATATTTACTTTTCTCTATCATATCTCCACCTTTTTGTCTTCTAATTTATGAGTGCATTTATAACTGGAAAAAAATCTATTCGGTATTCCAAAAACTGCACCCGCAGTAAAGTAGTAAAGGTCAATAAAATACTAAAAAACAAAAAAAGTTACACTGACTAATTGAAAGCCAATCAGATGAATCATCAGAATTATTCTGAACACATGCAGCCAGAAAAATGTTTGAAAAACACTTGAAACCTCTTCAGCCTCTAATCCACTCAGCTCAGTGCAGAAGCTGAGTGTTTGAGTGTTTAATATCAGCCAGACAGTTTTATGAAAAAGTAAAACTTTATAACTAAATTGTTCCTTGAATCAAGCAGCTGCTGCCAATGCCCAAATGCAAGCGCAAATTCAGCAACTTGATGAAACATACCATCCACTAATGTTTATGTATTCACTTTGCAGCTATGACAATGTGTTTAGGAGTGCACATTTTGGCAATGAATTAAAACCACTGAAGTAAGAACTCCACACACCGCGCTACCTCACTGCAGTAATCAGTTTCTCTGTTTGGTCTTGCTGAACCTGCTAGAATAAATCCATAAAAAAACTCAGTTTTATTTTATTTTGCCAATATAACACTTACTCACTTATCATGTTTTCCAAACAAGCATAAACAAATCAATAAAAAATAAATAAATATAAGAAAGTGAGTGAAAAAGAAAAGTGTGAAACTCCTTCAGACACCAAGCAGTCCACCCGTTTTATGAGCTCAGTGGCATTAATGTCCATCCTTCACAGAGCAATGCATTAACACCATCAGCACATCCGCTCCATCAAGCCGCATCCTTCAGATAAGCAACATAAAGATGGATCACTACACATACTTACTAATTCATGGCATTGAAACACGATGAAATGTAGCATTAGATACATTAAACTGAATCCATGCATGCTGAATTTTCCTTTTAAGTCATAATCTAGAAGGTTTGGGTTCTATTTTTGAGTTCTGCACCATGTTGGTTTATTCAAATTACACGCTTTACCTAAATCTGCTTCCCACCTGCCTGCTTTTGGGTCCTACATCAGTTTAACTTTTGACAGAGAAGGTATTATTTGACAGGACATCTTTGCTACTGAGAAAAGTAGCAAGTATGGCCTCATTTATTTGGTCTTTCACCTCATCATGCCTTCACATACAGTTGTCCTGCAGATCAGATAAGATGCATTTAGATTTAAGCTATTGAATTACACGGTCCTTGTTTTATTAATGCAATTTAAGGTTATTTAAAGGTTGTTAACAGTGATAGAGCAACAGAATGATATTGAGTCTGGTAGATATTGGAACAATCCAGAGGCTAATTACTGCGATAAGCATCTTCCGTTTCATTGATCTTGACCTTCAAGTAAAGCTGCAGCTTCAGTGCTGAAGTTCAGAATATATATTCATAAAATGAAGCCTCCCTCCCCTTTCTAAAGGGAACGTGACTTATTTTCATCCCAATTCCCTCCGCAGCTTTTTAGAGACAGACCACTGAAACATGCATTTATAATTTACTCCTAATACCCCGAGGTGCCAGCGCCGCTAGCTGCACAATAACTCATTTTCATGACAGTCGTCTACATGGGGTTTCCCCAAACTGCTGGAGGAGAAAAGAGCCAGTTAAAGATGAGCCTGAAGGCCCGGCGGCCATTTATTTCCTGAGTGGCCCCACAGACATTAAACTAATGTGAAACATAGCTCACAATGAGAAAGTCAAAAGAAATGAGGTGGCCCGTTAATGTAAGCTAGAGCTACAATCCACTTGTATGAATTTAAAATTCTGATGAGTAAATGAAATTCAAAAATCTTATTTAGCGTAACAGAAACAGCAGGAGTAAAGAAATAATAACTGTCTTTGGCTTCCATTAGATCATGCTTGAAACATGCTTGAAACATGCTAGCTAATGCAAGAATTAGTCGCAGCCCAGTTCAAAAAGTATCTCAGCCTCCATCATCAGCATGGTGAGCTGAGTAAGAGACAAAGAGAGGATGTTCTGGAGAGAGCTGGAAAGCATCACAGTCACTGATTTCTGAGCCCTACTTAGTGAGAGTTGAGCTGGTTTGCTACTTTATAGGAAAATAATGAAATATTCCACCAGTAAGGATTACTCTAAGCTAATACGATCATATGAGTTAGCAAGTTCAACCTGAGCAGTTATTTCTCTAAAGGTTTTTGGCAAGTACGAAAGGACTAAACCACCTTTGTACATGACAAATTTTTAGAAGTCAAACAAAATACGAAAGTTTTCTTTAAAATGTAAATCAAAGTGAAAACTCTCACTTTCTACATTTATAATATTCATAAGTTTTCTGTAATGAGCCACAATTGAAACTCTCAGTGTGCATAAGACTGGAATGACGCTGTTATAAATATGACATAACACCTGTTATAAACATGAAGGAGTCTTCATGACTGGTTATGACTGTTGTCATCAAGGGTCACTCGGTAAATAATGTCACTTGATGCAAAGTTGTACCAAAATTTGCATTAAAAGTCAAACTTTGCATTAAAAGTGTCATTATTTGACACTTCTTGACAACATTCATAAGCATTCATGAAGACTCCTTCACGTTTCTAACAGGGTTTATGTCATGTTTATAACATGTTTTATGTCAGTCTTAGGCATACAACTTCAAATGAAGTGTTACCTAAAAATGTTGACTCAAACTAAATCTGAAGCTAAACTTTATTTTCACATAGCGAAATACAAGGCAGCTGTAATTTTCTAGTGCATTCACACAGAGTACAAGAAGAATTGCCACTGCAGTAAACACAACTTTCATCTGGCAGCTGCAGCAGAACTGCTACAACAATGCAGTACTGTAATGCAATTACCTGAATTGTGAGGATTAGCGTTTTGAAGAATATAAAGTAACACACGGCACATAGAAAATGGGTCAGGCAACGAGAGATCATGTCAAAACACTGATACGCAGCAGAAAGTATGGCAGGTGCAGCTAACTATGTTTTCACCATTATTTTTTAAAGATTTATGAGATATAGTTGAGTTTGTTGTGTATGTTTGAGAACAGAAGTTTAAACAGATAATTAAATAGCTCAGAAAAGCAGCCAATCGAAGGACGTCCCCAGTGCTGGCTGCATTACAAACATTTGGGCGTTAAATACATTCAGTTGCATTATTTCAGGAAATTTAATTAGGTCCAATATTTTCGAGTCAATACTGAGCAGTGGCCTCTTAAGTAACAACTTAAAAAAGCAACAAACTAATTACTGACCATAAGCAGTGACATTATAGAAAGTGAAGACTTCAGGGTCGTGTTTGTGACTCTCCGTGTCAACAGAAAACTGTTTTACTGTCTCACAAAGCAGTGAACTCTGCTGAAGCTCTCTGTGGTTTACTTTCTAAAAGATTTGTTTCTGGAAGTCTAGTTTACCTCCACTGTGCTCGTAAGTGGGAGCTACATACGTGTCATATAACACACACCTCTAACGGTTCAGATAATCCCAGCAGACGTAGGCAAAGCTCGCCAGGTCTGCGATGACACAAGAGGACACAGCTAACAGGACTGTGGGGCTGTTTGTTGGTCCCAGTGGAAACAGGAAGGTGTTGGTCTTGTTACAGCTCACAGGATCGGTGGCTGTTACATGGTAATAGCCATCTGATAATCAGAGCTTTGTCTCCGTGGCCTCATTTCTTCATCTGAACTCTTCTACCAGAGCAGCAACACTCTGAGAACGGTGCATTAAAGGGTTCATTAGTTCTGTATTTAATCTGTCAGTGCTGTGACTAAAACAAGTTTATGCAGGGAATAGTAATCGTCTGTATGAGCGTGACCTGCATCTACAAGGAGGACTTCGTATGGGATTCAACGACTGTCAAAAGTGTGGGACATGAGGGTAAAAAAAAATAAATTCCTAACATTCCTTACATTAACACAAGACAAATTCTAAATGCGTTGTATATCTGCAGATGCTGCAGGGTTCATGGGGTTTCTCTGACCCGCAAGAGGAACAGAGCAAATATTTCCATCAGTGAAATCTGTCACATGTACAGCAATGAGAATAAAACAATGTCTAAGTTTATAAATATCCAAAACTCAACTTGGAAATCTAACAAAAGCACTCTGTTATCTATAATCCAAATTTTAGTGTATGCATATATGACAATGTAGATGTTGTTTAGACAGATTTTAAATTCTAAAAGGTTTTATCTGATCACCTCAGCATGCCGAATGCTTGAATTATTCTGCAAATATTTATTTTATCACTTGGGAACACTTACTAGCTGTGCATAAAGCTACAACATTTTAGGTAGTTAATATACATTTAGTAACAAAATAGAAAGAGCCAGAATTGTCACAGCAAAAGTAACTTTTCTGTCAGGAAAGACAACATAAAAGCACTTTACAAAATACCAGCATGTCATATGCAACTCATACACATATGTTGGGATGCTACACAAAATGTGCTGCATGTCTTTATAAATAGACCAAAGTAAAAGTTTGTTTTTGATACATAAGTGTCTTGTTATGAAATAATGTTGCAGCAGCAATAGTTTGACTGGAGTTCATGAAACCTCCTGATACGAGGAGTTGGATGAGTTTCAGGGAAGGTTGTGATTGATTTCCCAGTTATTCTCCTGCGATAATAAGATAAAATAGATTCTGTTGTTTCTTACATGCTTTGTAAATTATGTTGTATTTCTCATATGTGAATCTCCTGGCTTAATTTAGCTGTCATGACAAATGTAAAAATAGCAACAGATTCTGTTTATTCGGCTTCAATTTTGTTCAGTCGGATGCTTTTGATGTATCCCTGATGATTCCTTTGTTCTTATCTGCCTGGTGCCTACTGCCAACCTGGTGGAAGAACACACATTTATTTAATATACAGAAAACTTTCATTTTATTCAGAAGCTTTTAAAATACTGCCAGAATCGGAAAAACAATCCTAAAACGATTCAAAAATCTCAAGCAGTGTAAGAACTTAGGCAAAGAAGAAGAAGTCGCACACAACGAATTCAGGTCACTGGGTTGTTTCCCATCATGCCTTGTATGTTTTCTCACCCAAAACTTTAATTATTCATCTTTGTTCAGCTTGCAGGACTTCAAGAGACACAGTTTTAATCTAAAAAGCCATCACCATATGCACTTTGTTTTAAAAAAATATATCTATTTCTGTCCTAATCTAAAGATTTGAATGGTTTCTTGTTTATAAGACGTAAAATAAGAAACTGTTCCTCCCAAAAGGAGCCGATACTAAAAGATCCAGTTCCAGTGTGATTCTAATGTCTTTATTTGCTCCTATCTTGTTAGAAACCCAACATAAAAGCAAAGTATCAGCTTCCAGATATGTTCGTCTTTATTCCAAACTTATCAAGACCTGAAAAAAGGTAAAAGCAAATGTTATACTTTTCAATTCAATTCAAAGATTTTAAAGAAATCTGGACACTTAATACTAAAAATTTAGCTTCTGACATCTTAGAAGCGACAGTTTTTGCACAACCCTAACCCTACCCTATCAGGAGATATTTTGTTTACAGCTGAGCCATTTTTTGCACCAGTTCATTGTCTTCTCGGCCTCCAACTCCACGATTTGACCTGAATGGAGAGATGCAGAACCAGTGAGGCTATATTTCATGTGTTGCATTAAGTGAAAAGAGTCCAGTGATGGATGGCGACATGTCCAGATTGTTCCCTGGCTCCCCGACTGCGACAGCTGGGACGGTTCCAGCCCTCCTTCGACCGTGATGGAGTAATGCAGCTACACAGAAACAACGGACAGATGAACTGCCACTTTATCTTTACATTTTGCTTCAGCAATGCCTGATGTTAAAGCGCTCCATAAATAAAGTTGATGATGATGATAATGACTTGCTAGAGTTCAAACTGTGCACCAGAAAAGACAAAGGAGGGGATTTAATCGACTTTGTTGCTGCTTGGGACAGATGTGCCGCTTTGAGAACAACTGGGACTTTAACCCATCCCCGTCGCTCCTGCTTACAAAGAATCAGCATTTTTCAAGCCAAATATGCTTTTGTCAGACTCATTAACAAAAAAGCTTCAGCATTAGGCTAGACAATTCTGATTTACAGTTACAGAGTGATGAAAATCTTGACTGTCATTCTGCTCCACTCCCTTCCAGTCCCACTATTAGGCCAGCTGCCTCGCCTGCAGATGCATTGTGCGAGCAGTTGGAGGGGTTTTTTATCCTCCACCTGGCAGCACATCAGAGACCAAAGAGCTCGGTTCACATCAAGTGCTAAGTGCAGCATTTATCATCCGCTGAATATTCAACTGCTGCTTTTTCCTGCACAATTAGTTCTCAAGTTGAACCGGAAACAAATTAATATTGATGCTCGGTGGAAAAATGGAAAGATTAAAATACTGTCCTAATTGTGCTCATCTTGTCCAATCTAACAAGCAATCTGGTGTTAATACTGCAAACAAATGATTGGAAAAAGAAATGATTTGTGGAAAAGGCCCCCAAAACATTCTGGCTGCAGGAATAATGATCGCGGTTTGGCTTATAATTCACCTAAAGTCGGATTTTCTGTGGAGGAGGAAGGATTATTAGATTTTCCATTTATGACCAAGAAAAACAAACCCAGTGTGACCTGAGCTGACCCACAGAGAGAGACTACAAACAACAACAGAATAAACCTTTTCAAAGTATTTGATCATTTACATTTAAGTTGCTCAAGGCAATTTGAAAATAGATCCTGAGAAAACCACCTGCAGAACCAGCTTTCACAAACTGCCTTATGTTTGGATTATTTTAAGCTAACTGAAGTTTTTATTTCAAAATCTGATCTTTTTTTTTATTTCAGCTTTACAGAAATGTTTCATCACGTCCTACACAGTCATAGGGAAGAGAACAGAACTGGAGCCACACACAGCATGGGCGTTGTGTTTTGTGAAAAAGGAGCCCCTACCAAGTACAAAGTAGATGTAATTTATAGCACATCTACTTTTTAGTATGCCGATAATTTTGTGATTGATACTTGGTCCTACTTAATACTCAGCTTTTTTTCCTTTTTTTATTTTCATTAGCTGTAAGTTATAAACCTTTGTGTTTATTGCTGCACTGAATCTAATGATTGGATGAGAAACCAGATTTGTGTGACTTGCAGCTTTAGCATACATCAATTAATGAGAGCAGCAAAACTTCATAGCATGAGAATCAACATTTTTTTAAACTCTCCCATATTCAGTCACTGTAGCTGCAATTAGGTACTTCAATCAGCAGCAAAGTGACTTCATAAAGTTAAAAATGGCCCATAATCCCAAACGCAGCGCTGTTCTTGGCTCACTGTCACCAGACAGCCTGGCCGTAAACACACCTCAGAGCAGATGGCACGTTTTACCCATGATTTAGGATCAGGTTATGCAATCCTGGCACAACCACTGGGTTGCATCATTTGAGGAGATTAAACATCTTCATTTCCCTTTCCCATCTGCAAGTCCCTCCCTCTATTACCACGATACCACCTCCCATCGCCCCTCATGGCCACAGATGGTTAACAAAGCCCCTCTGCTGTCAGTATTCTGAGCTCTTCATAGGCGATGTAAACCACAAAGTTCAAAAGGGATTGTTTTGGTCCAGTGATGCAACCAAGTAGAAATATATCTTTGCTGAGTCTGTCGTTTTCTTATATCCTAGCAACAAAACAATCACAGACCCTTTGAGAGTCTGTGACTGCTATCAGCTCTTAAAAGTGTAAAAACTGGTAACTGCACACACACTGGGAAAAACAATCTCCATTGTTTGTTCTTTTTTAATACTTTTGGTTTTGGATGATCATCATATTCCTCATTATATTCCCCTGTTCAAACTGGTGACCAGCTAATACCAATAATAATAATATCATAAAGTCGGTGTCCATAAAACCAACTGCCTGATTGCATAAGAGGCCAGGTGGTCTGAACTGGACACCAACTCTGAGAACTACTGTTTTATGAAAGAACAAATCAAATTTTTAACAAACTATAACATTTAATCTCTTTAAAGGGCAGAAAAATCTGTGTGGAAGAATGAACAAACCTTAGGTTGAATATAATACATTTTCACTGCAGATAGATTTTTCAGTCTCTGTGAGTCCATCAGATGAAAGAGCAAGGAAAACTTTCTGCAGCAACAAACTGTGCTGTACAGCAACCCATCTTGAATGACGGGGATGAAACTGGCAATCTAGAACAGACTTCCTCCAGCTGCCTGGTCAAACTGAGTAATCAAGGATCAAATGGAGGCCTGAAAATGACAGTTATCATTGCAGCACTGCAAAAATAGCACAGATAAAAACATGCAGCAGCCTTTATATCACATGAAACAAAGTCTCAGAGTCCTCTTGAACCATTTGGACAAAGTTTCTAACAGACAGTACTGAACACAGGAATCTCAGCCATCTACTTGGTAACTCATGGGGATGGCAGCACTGTTACCCCGTGAGGATGCAGACAATTAACAGAGACGCACAGGAAGCCGTGAGCAATTATTTCCAATCCTTTCAGTTCAGATTCTGTGGTGAAGAGTCTAGATGTCAAATGTTTTCAAAAGCTGATCTGATCCAGTCTTCTTTAAGAACTATAATTGGCATCTTTCAAAGTATTTATTTCTAGCCTTCCTCCTCTTAGCAGTCTGTATCAGTATATGAGGAGCAGACAAAATCACTCCTTGTGTCCTGGAGACCAGATGCTAAAATTTATTTTTAGTTTTATTTCCAAACAAAGGCAGAATTATTATATTTCACGTTTTTAACTACCTTTGGCATCATTAATTAACAACATTCTGTGTATTATCCAGAGTATCTAGCTCTGTGTTGTTTCCCTATGCTATTGAATAGCATAATTATTTGTGCTTTACAAATACACTTTGCTTCCTCTTGAAAATCCTTCCTCATATTGAGAGTAGCTAATGCTCAGTCTTCTTCCCACGATAACAACTCCCACACTGAGGAGTGTTGTTTGTGCTGCCTGCTCGCACTTCAATGTTGTCTATTCACAGTTTTAAAGATATGAACGTTTGGAAATCTTCTGAATCAAGTCGCCATTTGATTCTCACTGCATTTCTACTGAGAACTTTTCCATGATTTCTCAAAGTGTGATTGAACTGAACATGTGACGGTAAGATAAACTCCATCTTTGAAACAAGTGTTATGGCTTCAATGAAAGCAAGCCTGGCATTTAGCTTTAGTAAGACATCTAAGTTTGAAATGGAAAATAACACAATAAACTGGCATATTTGAGTTTACAGTTTTATTTTATGCAACAAAGCTGACCCGATCGCATTTTTAAAGACTTGCCTCTCGCTTTATACTGATCAATTTACCGATTTTTTTAATTTCTGAAAGCTTTTCCACATCAACACATTTTCAGATATAGACCCTTTTCATACATTGTCCCTGATCGACTTTAAGGAAGTGCAGAATCAACTTAGAATTTCGCTTTAAGAGGATTTTTGCTGCCAAAAGCTCGTTCCTTTCTCTTTCCCTATAACGGGGCACTCAGCAATTATGAAATTATTGAGCATCCCTCCTGCCCCGTTGTAAGACTTTCACATTAATCTGATCTCCTCTGCTGCAACATGTTTCCTGTGGGCTGGACTGAAGACAGGAAGGGACTTAGTCTGAGCTTTAAAATTAATAAGTTGCGTTATTCTCTGGAACGTCAACAAGATAGAAAAAACAATGCTAGAAGAAAGCTAATTTAAAATCTGAATAAAGAGAAGCATCAGATTGTTGACTCAAACCAAATTAAATCACTCCTTGTGTGGTTCTGTGTGCATATGGGTCACCAGGAGTTTGATAAAAAAAAAAAAGAAAGCAACGAGAAAAGTGAGCAAAAGGAGAAGAGCTAACACCCTCAGCAGGCTCAGTCACGAGCAGATCAGCTTCTTCTCCTGGGAAGCCAGAAGTCTTTCTAACACCTCGACCGCATGCATAAACACTCCCTGTTTATCAGCTTGAGTCATCATTAAAAACACAAACCTTTTCTCAACTATCCTCTAATTTTAGACAGCCAGGAACAGAAAGGACTCAAGTAGGACTAATTCTCTCCGAGGAATTGTGTTTCTGGTTTAAAGATCAATACAGGCCTCACGTGTAATCGAGCTGCGATGGAGACGGTTCAGATGGGTTTTTACTTACAAACTGGATCAGGTTTACACTGAATCTTAACACAAAGAAAAATTTCACACGTTTTGTCATGTTAAGACAATAATATCTTATTTTTTCCTGGCTGATATTGATTTTCATTTGTCTTGGATGTCTTTCACCTTCTGGTTTTGACTAATTCTTTTGACTGAGGTGATAGTTTTGATTTTAACAGAAGACAAAGCAATAGCAATGTTTTGCTACTCTAAAAAGCATTCACACTCTTGACACTTTATTTTGCACATTTTATGGACTTTTAATTGTTCTCTCTCAACAATTTCTTCTGCTATTTATAACTTTCATAGTCTTTAAAATATGTTTTCGTATTTAGAATTTATATTCCTGCCTTTTTAAATAAAATTACAGTTTAACTTACATATGTTTTTTAATCAAATACTGCTTTTCTAATCCTTTAAACTGAGTGCATTATCAATACTGCAACTATATTACACAATTTTTGCAAACAAATGCTTCCTACTGTCTTACTTTTACAAATACAATAAAGAATTTGAAAATAAATATTTTTAATAGAGAGCCATCTAAAAAGATATTTTCCAAGAAGTTATTGCAATGTGTCCACATTTCTCACACTATGTCTGTGTTCCTGCAACACTTCAGGAACCAAATGTCTCAGGGTTGGAAGTTCTCAGGATTTTTACTTCACTTCAGATCTCTCATATAATTTATCCTCATCCTTTCAGATTAAAGCATTTCCACAGCATTCAAGAAGGAAATTAATATTTTTCAAGTTTTTAGCTGAATTTTATTGAATAGGAAAAGTGCATCAAATCGTAGCTTTTCAGTATTTTACATGGTGATCTCCAATTTGAGCTGGTCAAATAAAATTAGTTGTCTGGTTGGTTGTGCTGCCTTTTTATCTTTTATTAATGTTTTTTTAAAGGAGCTGAGCAAAAATGTATTTTTCTTTCAACTGCGCAAAATGAATCAATGAGTCTATAATACAATCAGTAAAATTTCTGTCAGAACTGAAATCTTTTGCAAAGAAAGCTTCTTCTTTATATTCAACACAAACTACTCCTGCATCTCAGAGGGTTGAAACAAAACCCACCAATGCTCAAACTCTGCACTTAATTCAATATTTCTAAATCTTTGGCGTTAGTTATAAAAGTGCATCATATAGACCATGAAATTTTCTTAGATTTAACATATTCTGAGCAAATGTACTATGTAGAAAGTGGCACAAAGATCACTTTAATTCTAATATTAACTTCATTAAAATCTGATCAGTGTAGCATTAACTACTGGATAATTCAGAGCGCACAGAAACGGGCTTCATCCCAGGAGAAGGACCTTGCGAAGCGTCCAACTCTGCGTCACACTCACCAAGTACAGACACCACCAGCTTGAAAACTGTTCATCACGGAGAGAAAAGTCAGTCCCCAGTTTGAAACAGAACTACATATCCCACCCCCCCAAAAAATACATTAAATAAAAATGAAAAAAATAATAAAATAAATAAACCATGACAGAAGCGACCAACCTTTCTGCTGCTTGAAGGACTGGATTGAGCCCGAGTGGTGCACCATGGCGGCTCCTGGTTGGTCTCCAGCGTATTTAATCAAATTCCCCGTTTGGAAGAGCTAAACTGCAGAACGCATGGGAAACTGCGGAGGGAACCCGTGGAGGTGTCAGCTCGTCTTCCATCCTGCTGAAACGATCTCACGAACGATGCGCAAACACCAGCAACACCTGTCTCAGCTCCGCACGCTGCTGCTCCCTCCTCCCTCCCTGCCCACCTCCTCCTCCTCTCCTCCGACCGCCACCATTCACGGCTGTTGTCATGGCGACGGCCGGCAGGGGAGGTCCTGAGATGAACGCGTCCTCCTGCGTCCTGATTTACTGACTCTAGACGCTAAGCTGCGGGAAATTACCGGGGCAGCGCGTCTTACGCATAAAAACAAGGGTATGTTCATTGATTGACTCGTCAGTCAACCTCAGTGTTGGATGTCAGACATCCACAGGGTTACATGAATAAAATAATAATAATAATAATAATAATAATAATAATAATAATAATAATAATAATAATAATAATAATAATAATAATAATAATAATAATAATAA
>NW_006800423.1:149086-158873 GCF_000485575.1 Poecilia formosa
TTCACAATTGGCGACTGTATGATGTTTATTTGAAGATTTTATGTTTTCATGATGTAAAGCACTATCAACTGACCTGTTGCTCAAATACATTTAATTGTCTTGACTGATAGCCTTGTCTGCATGTAGTCTAAGCAATGGCAACAGAGGAAGTGAATGAAGCCAGTTGGTATTGGCCTCTCTTCCAAATATTGAATAAAAATGAACAGCCATCTCCTTCAGGTCTGCATTTTTCCATATGCAGAGGAGGGTATTGATTACAGCTCAAGCTATTTCTGATAAGCTCCGTGGCATCAAACTGGTGCCCTACGTTCCTCACGGCCAAACTTTACTGATTGGGTAAAATTTTAACCTTCAAAAGAGTCTGTGCCTCCTGCAACAATCGTTTGTTAATAGCCAAAGGTCCAGACATTCTTCCTGAAGCAAAGCATAGAACAACAGGATGATTTTTATAGGCTAAACAAAGTATTTATAGTGCAGGACTCCTCAAAATACAAAAGCTATTCAAAAAGGTCGCTGAAGAAAGAATCAGATATTCTGCTTTCTGTCTATTTGAGTTGATTATTTCACAAGACGGCACATTAATTGAGCTGATGATGACGGAAAAATATGGCCGCCAAACAGCTTCTGACAGATTTTGACACATATTCTGAAGCATTGGAGTCTGTCGTGTTGAAGGCAGAGTCTGACTCCAGTGACTAATGCTGTGATTTATGTGATGTTGGATAGCATCGCGATGACAGTAACGATTGTTGCTGGAATTTAAATCAGCAAATGTCGTTTTCTCCTCTTGAATCACAGTAAACATTTACAAGCTTCTTCAGAGACACTGAATGCAGTTTGAATTTATACTACCTTAGATCACCCAAACAACTCTGCCAAGTGAGGGGATTATTTTTCTTACTTCTCCCCGGTGCAGAGAGTGGATTTATGTTGATTGTGTAGGCAGAAACCTTTACAATCCAAAGAGATGTTTTTGCATTTGCTCCTGCTAAATAAATTTGTGTACTGCTATAAAACCTGACTCCTAAAAAATAAACATCCACCATATAAAATGGGTTTGGCTCGAAGTATAGTGGTTTGAAACAGCAAGAATGAACTTGTAGAGAAAAAAATAAAACATTTTGTTGAATAGAACTTTACTTATAAAACATGAGGAGGCAAAACACAAAATATGGCAAAGCAAAAATTGATGAGCCCATGTGCTATTATTGTGAGTGGGTTGTGAAACTCTAGAAATATTGCAAGAAAGCACCGATATATATAAAAAAACAGAGCTCAGGTCTACGTTAGTTGGCCTGCAGATTCACAACTAGCTCCAGAGCAGCAGGTTGTGAACCCGTATTATAGGCTGAGCTCCAGGTCTATACCGCTACAGGAGAGAGAAAATCTGGTAGGATTGGACTTATTATTACAAATCCTAGTGATTATTTTCAGCAGAAAACATTGTTGGAACTTGGGAAAAAAAACATCCTACTGGAATGCATCAAGCAAATCGTACGGTTTATTTTATGACTTGGATGGGAATGATCACCATGGAGCTTTTTAAATAAAAATCTGACTATTTTAGTCTGGTAGCCCGAACCAAACTGTGTCCATGTGTTTATTGCTAACAGATTTTCCTGAAATCCATGCAGTGTTTGCAAATACAGTTCCAAACATTTTACTGCAGCCATGCAGAACATGAGTAAAAGCCTTTAATGGATGAATCTAACTAAAAAGGATTTAAACCAGAAGAAAAATACAAATGGATGAACTCAAACAAACCTGGATCGGTTGAGTTCACAAGAAGCTTTATTTCGGGAGGGTAGATTGTATCTTAATGTATAATAATTTACAAAACTGCTAAGAAATAGAAACACTCATGATGACACATTGCTTTACGGGTGACAAACTACATCTGCAGCAAGTTTGACTGATTACAGAATAATCTAACGGCGTTAATCTGAAAAAGTTCTTCAAAACCTGCAGCCACAGACGCTGCATTTACATTACAAATGCGTTCAAAACTTAGCTGGCATTGCGCCAGTGTTGCAAAAACACAATTTTGCAATTGTGGTGTTCCCATAAAATAAGAAATATATTGTCAAACTCACATTTGTAATATGTAATAAGTAATTAAAAAACAGGTCAAGCCATCATCCTCCTACCACTTCCTGTCTTCTTTGTCTTTTCCGCCAGTAGTAACATCCAGTTGTTGATCACATGACTCGTGTGATGCAGAAAAAGTGCTCGCATTGCAGTTTTGCAAAAATACAATAATTTTGAGACAGCCAAAAAAACCACATTACTTTGAGTTTTTTTCAAAATTATTTTCATATTTCTAATTTGTTCCATTTTTAGGACAATGGTAAAGCAGCTGGTGATCACAAAAATTAAATAAAAGAAGAAGAAGTCAAATAGTGGACTTTTTTTCTGCCCAAAGAGGGTCTATATTCACCTTGGCAGGCCTTTAATGTAGGGTTGTAAGGAAAAGTCAGAGCAATCAATAAAAATCACTGCTTCAGCTGCAGGATTCACACAGCTCAGCTGCTGACGCCTGCTGCACACTGCTGCAGAGGCAGGGGTTCCCTGGTTTGACGATAAATAGTGTACGAGTCCCCAAAACAGAAGCTGAGCACAACAGCTTTTGGTTTATATGGTTGAAATAAAGTTTCATTATCCCACATTAATACCCGCATGGCTGCTAATTGTCAGGCTTGTTGTGAGCCAGTTGAACGCAGAGCAAACACACTGAGCATTGTTTATTTGATTAAGTTATAGTGATTTACTGCTCAGCTTTGTGATTGTATTTCACATCAGAGTTGTTTAAATTGATGGTTTATTTCACTTGTTTATTTGGTGGTGTCATTTATTTATTTGTCAGGATAACATATGTCATCAATTTAACAATTTACTTCCCTTTTTGACACTTTATATCTTTTATGCTGCACACTAAAGAATATGAGATTGGCTGCATTCCATTTATTTATCAACCAACAGACAACATAGGAGAAATAATTCATCCAATCTGCAAAGCCACGAGGTTTTATTTCAGAATCAGCTGCAGAGGAAGTTGCAGCTCCTCATCTGAGACCCATAAGTGTTGCACTCTTCACATTGTTTCTGTGTAATCAGTCCAGTCTTTGCCACAGTGACTGTTTACAGTTCAGTCTGTGGAATAACTTTTGTTTCTCAATGTCTTTCTGTGGGGGGATTCACAGGAGTAAGTCTGGCATCTGTCATGGATCCAAATGCCATCTGCTTTCTTGCAGCCCAGCATGCCTCTACACCTCCCACTATTCTGATGTTTACAGGCGGCCGGTATGAGGGCTGTGCATGCAACCCGCAGTCAAATATCAGTCAAACAACCAGCTAAATGCGTTTGGGAGCTCCACTGGTGTGCTCAATAAATAAATCAGCAGTGTGGCCAGTACTGTTTAAATGGTACCATTTCCCTTCATGGCTTTTAGTTGGGGGATGTAGGTCAGATGGTTGCACTGCAAAGGCAGGGAGGTTTTAAAGAAATAAAATACTGCCACCCTGTGGAAGAAAATGGCTAACCAAGCTGCTGGGTAAAGGGAACAGCTGAACTACATTAACATTAATGTACAGTGCCTTGAAAATTGGTTTATATGTTTTTGAATATTTTTTTTGAATAGTGCATAACTGTAAAGGGAAAGACACATGATTTTCATGTTTTGTACTGATAAAATCTGAAAAGTGTGCCACGTTTGCTGCAGCTATAGCTCTCTTTTGGAGTATCTACCTAACAGTTTTTCAGTTTTTCATATTTATGTTGTAAAATACAAAACAAATAGCTCAAATTCATTAGAATGAATTAGTTTTTTTTTTTTTTTTTTTTTTTTGTCAGGATAGACCTGCATTTAGCTCCATCCTTCTCTCATGAACTCTGTCCTACCTTCCCTTGAAGAACCAAAGCAGTCCCACAGGATGATGCTACCACCACACAGGGTGGCGTGTTCAGAAATGTCTGCATTGTAAAAGCATTTTGTCTATGACCAAAACACCTTTTATCCATATGTCTATCTTCTAGAAAACTTCAAAAATGACTTCCTACAGCTGTCTTTTAACAGTGTTTTTCTTATCAATACTCCTCTATAAAGATATAAAGCCATGATTAATGGCTGTCACTGACAACTTTCCCCACCTGAGTTGTGGTTCTCTGCAGCTCCTCCTGATTTACCATGGACTGCTTGCTGCTTCACTGACTAATGCTTTCCTCGCCTGGGTTTTGTCTTTACGTAGGCATCCATGTTGTGTCAGGTTACATATTCTTTCCCCGTCTCCAATGTCTGATGAGTTTCTTTAATTTTTAAAATGCTGCTTGCTTATAACAGTCTTCTGAGACCTGCACAGAACAGTTGCATTTCTTAAACTGCACCAACTTGAACTCCATTTAAGTAGGTGATCTGCAGGTAGGAGTAATTTGACCTGAATAAAAAAAATGCATGCCACACTTTTCAGGTTGTTCCTCCCCCCCACCCTAAAATTAAAACATGAAAACAATTTACCATTTACCTCGTTTTCATAAGTATGCACAACTTTGTGTTGGTCTATCACATAAAACCCCATAAACTACAGTGAAATTAAGGTTGTAACATAATAAAATATGGAAAAGTTTAAGGAGTGTTAATTGTAAGACACTGTGTATGTCTCTAAATTCCAGCACTCAGTGATGCCACAAAGCTATCATATCATTAAAAAAACTACAGATTGCTTAATCATGTTTTAAATTTGCATTATACACAGAAAACTAAATAAAATCAAAAGCTATAAGATGTCAATGCAATTCATCACTTGGCTTCATTATTTCACTCCCAGCATAGACTATATGTGACATGCCCTTCAGTCGTCTGAGTCTTTATTAATGCTCTCAGTGTTATGTTTACCTGTTGTCTGTTAATTTGAACCTCACATATTATATCCAAGAGAGTTCAATAACCACTAACACACTGAATTTATGTGAATTGGCTGTGCCTGGTGTCTGGCCTGTGTGTGTCTGTATTGGTCTTGGGTTGGACTCTTGACCTGCCCTGAGTGTCCCCTGCCTCTCACCCACTGACTGCCCTGATCAATAGTGTGTGGAAACCAGACAAGGAGGTGGACGTGTGCTCATAAAGAGTGCCAGGACTGATTACTGGGAAGGAACAACTGCCGGCAAACTCACTGGACTGCTGCTCTGTTTCTGTCTCCGAGCCTCCAGAGGCGGAACCATCCCCAAGCGAGGAGCTCCAAGAAGCTGAGCGGCTGATGGCTGGGTTGTAAGGAGCCTGACTGTCTGAGGACTTGGAGCCCTGATGCTCCAGCAGGGGGTGGAACATATAGTTGTCCCGACGACATGATCCTGCAAAAATAATTAACATAAACAGCTGAATACGCCATTAACCCCTTCTTTCTGTCATAAAGCTACGTGCTACCTGTGGAAGTCATCTGTGGGGAAATCTACATATTTAGATCAGAACATGATGAAGCTGATCACAGCAGCAGCTCTCAGCTGCCTCTCATATTACTCCACTCATACATTTTTAACACATCTATAAAAACCCCTTTTTCTTCTGTGATACTTGACACTAATGGGGGCCAATAAAGCCACTGGGTTTCCAAAACCTAGTTAGCAGCTGTTAACACCGGTGTCAACACGCTGACTGACGCATTTCTTTCCTTACAATGTTTGCTCTGATCTTTGAAATTAACACGTAACAAAATTTGTTCCTAGTAGCGCAGTTTAGCTGCTGACTGATGGTGCCAGCAGGCTTTTTATTCAGTGACGCCATGTGGTACCTCTGATTGTTTAAGTACCTACTGGCTAAGCTTACCAAAACCCCAAGTGGTGATTTGTCATCCACTACAAAATAAAAAGCTGAGTTTAAATGAGTGTCTGGTGAAACTAAAGATAAACTTGTGGCCACAATTCTGAAAATGTAAGTTTGGAACAAAAACAAACAAAAAACTGTCCGTTACCAGAATTACACCAAGTTCACAATGAAACATGGTGGTGGCAGAATGTTGCTATGGAGTTTCTGTTCTTCAAAAAATATATATATATTTTGTCTGGATAGATGAAATAATGAACAGTCCTAAATTCTTGTTAGTTAGTGCTTAAGTTAATCTGAAGATGAAGAGGGATTTTACTTTATAGTATCAGTAAACGTACATCAAAATCAACAAATAAAAAACCAGAATTCAGAGCTGTTGGGTAAATTGTATTATTATCAACTATTTGTTATACCTTTATTATGTTCTTAGTTTATGTATTCTTACTTATTTAGCCATATCGTTTAGAAATGTTTCTGTGTCATTAATCATTCTGATTTCCTTTCTCAGAGGGCCTCTCTGAAGAAGAGCAGTGACAGCAGCTCTTCACAGAACGCCCTGCTTTGGGATGTTATAAAACTATCACTGTGAAGATTCACAGCTCGACCTGTTTGATCCTGGGTCCGGAACTAGATAAACTAGTGTGAGATAGATTGTGTTGTTAGTTAGAGATAATCTTGGCGCTGTAACTGTGTGATGAAGTGTTTTCCCCCTCCCTTTAGAGTTACAGCGCTCTCTGTGGTTAGGGATCCTAAAGACAATAAAAAGAGAGGGGCAGGCAAATGTGCTTTCAGAGCGGTAGGAGATTTGTAACTGAAAGCACATCTCTGTCTGTTCTCCTCGCGAGTATTCAGAATCTAACTTTCTCTTGTCTTTCCTGTGTTATGTGCTGTGTTTAATAGGTGTCAACTCTGACAAGAGCTAGATATGACAAAACGTTCATGGCTTGAACTGAGGGGTGAGAGATATTCTTACAATCTGATTTATTAAGTCAGAATGTGGGAAGCTGATAGACCTTTGTCAAAGAAGACTTAATGCTGAAACTGAATCAAAAAGTCGTTAAATGAAGATTTAGTTTTGGGTGTGTGAAAAAGCTATAGATTGCTATAAGATTTTTTTTGTAGATTTTATAATGTTTCCCTCTAGAAAATTAATTTGTTTTTCTGTCATATTCTACTTCTCACACTGAAGGTGGAAAATTGGAAACTATTTATTGATTTGTAGTTTAATTTTATACATGACCAAAAACCTGATGTTATAACCTGGGCGTGCCACTTAATGTGAAGTAATCAGTCTCTCTTTAGTTTGACATGCTTACAAATAAGAAATTTATTGATAACATCCATCACCAATATTACAATTATAAAATTTGGAAACATCATTCAATAAAGTAGACTCCATCCATCATTGGGTATACTCTAATTGAAAAATTGATTTCTATTGTGACTAGTATCTTGATTTGAAAATACTTCAGGTTTAACATCTCATGTTTGAAACATAACAATGCAAGCATAAATATTTTGAGCGATATCTTGATTTTTAGATAAATAAATCTCCATCCAGGTTGTCAAAGCTCAGGCTTCTCTGAAAGAAAAAAGCACATCACTTAAATCCACTTCTGTCCATTACAGCTCAGCAGCCTAAGTGCAGTGATGAACTGTCCTTATCATATCAAAAGCAGAGAGACATTACGAAGATCGATTGATGAGCAGGTACTTCCTGCACTTCCTAAGGCATTGATTATTTATTTGGACACACATTTAAAATCCCCAAGTTACCGAATTTCTTCATCAGGAAGTAAAACAAACAAAAATAATGTGATGAATGGCAAGCAAAGTGTGAATCTCATAACAGGAATAAAGCGTATAAATCTTTAAAATTACCAAACTTTTTAAAGATTGTGTTTCTTTGCAACTACACCGTGCTTTTTTTTATTTTTTTTAACAAGCTGAAGAAATTTCAAATTTGGTTTCTGGTTTCAAGTCATAAATATCTCCAGTCCAAAATAGTAAAATATTTGAGTCTGAATGCAACCAGTTGGCGGTTTAACAGCAATAATGCATGTAAGCTAAAGTGGATGTTTGGGATTCATCCTGCAGCATCCATCCTAACTACTCAAAGCCTGCGTGTGTTCTTTACAGCACTTAAACAGCTTACATTAGTAAGTAGTGATCACTTAAGGCTGCATAGATGTTTCATTTGCGCTTCCCCCTTTTAAAGGGTATGCTGAAAATTTAACTAATTCAGTTCAGGGGTTAAAAAGCAAAAATAAGATCAATCTTCTACATCCTAAAAAAAAGAATAATATTGTTAATCTTAAATAAAATGATAGACCTATTCCAACTACATGCTTGTATTGATTTGTGAGCAGCAGAGTGAGCCTGTGCTGACCTGGGCTCCTGCCTATCATGCAGCTAAATGTTCACAGTATTCACTCACTAGCTACATAAGTATTTACTGGAACAGCTGCAGCTTTGATTTTTAATTTATTTTAATTTAGAAACACTAAAATTGTTATATAAACAAAGAGAAATGAAAAGACTTGCTTTAAAAGGTAATGCCAGGTTGTAACAAATTGGTTTTGGTTGCACGTAGTGAAGTTTAAAGTGAAACCAATTATAGCTAACATGATTGTAGGATTTCTGTTTGACTATACCCTTCCATTTGTTACTGCAGATAATTGTTCTAGTGTAATATTTTAATTTAATCCTCAAATATACCTGAGAGACTCGTGATTTCTACAGTATGAAGTCGAAACCACTTGGGTTTGTCTGTTTGTAAAAGAAAATAATGTGCAAGGAGCACTGCTGTGCTCCATTCTTTGAAACTCTAACGCTGTTTATGTATCTCCATTCATCCATCTATCCAACTGCAAAGTTCATGAATAAGTTAAGCCTAGGGGATCAGTTTTCATACTCATTAATGGCAGGTTTCTCATGCACTGTTATGATCTGGTACATTACGCTGAAAAGTTAAACATGGATTTCAAAAGTTCTAACATGCTGAAGAATAAAACAAAGACACAACTTGTAAATGGAACATATTCTTCCACAAGATTGTGAGTTTAAATACTTTGTTCATGTTTTCTGTGCAAGAACAGAATGCAATAGGGCAATCGACCAAAAGACAGTCAGATAACAAACCAAGTTGCAATAATTACTTATTTAGCCTGCTGCAGCTTTACTCCATCTCCAAACTCAGTGGTGAGGTCAACCTACCTGAAGAAGTACCAGCAGCATCTGACTCCATGTATTCCATTGTATTCTACAACTTCCCTATATATTTCCTTTCTGAAATGCTTCGAAACAATATATTCTGCACTCCCAAAGGCTGTCCAGTCTGATGAACCTGTCACTCCCACAGCGCAGCACTGGGAGCTGTGAAACTGCCCATGCAGGCTCTGCAGGGAAGATGAATAGGTGGAGTTGTTGACAGTAAAGAGGAGTACGACATTAAACTCTCAGACTATTGATCGGGGAGCATTGATTGGACGGAGCTCCTGCCCTACAGAGCATCACTCACTTCACACAGGGTTTCTATTTTACTAATGTTGCTGACAACAAGGGTAACAACAGAGGATATCCTCCACTCACTTTCAAGGGAGAGCCATATCACGTGGACAGAAACATTCAAAACTTGTCACAAATATGAAACCAATATGTGTATGAGAAGCATCTGTCAACATCTGATTAAGTCTGGGATCTGAAGCGAAGTTAAATGTGAACATTATTTTTAACCTTCCCCACTCTTCACAGATTACATTTTATTAAGCGCGGACAAATTATTCTTGTCACTCCACAAGCAAATAAAATAGATAGAGGTATAAATGTCTCAAAGCTGATGAGCAAAATTATTGACATATTCATTTTGGCCACAAGGTGGTGCTGTAGGAGCGGATTTCAGGGGATCACTGTAGCACATCTTGACGTGGATGTACCTTCAACGTTTTGACAAGAATTTGTAAATATATATA
>NW_006800423.1:160146-178967 GCF_000485575.1 Poecilia formosa
GGATGGATGGATGGATGGATGGATGGATGAATTTACATGATCTTCATCTGAAGGGAGTACAAAAAATTGCACTCAAGTAGACCAGCACTACTTCATATTATTACATAAGTAAAAGATAAACAAAGCCAAAATATGACATATAATACAAATGAAAGACAAAAGTCGTCTTTTTTATAGTTGACAAAATGTGAAATATTGTTTTTATTTTATTTATTTTATTTTCTCTCTATTGAGCCTAGTTCAAGTGTATATACAGCAAACAGTTGTGACTGGAAATACCCTGTGATGATTTACCTTTGTTGAAATAAAAAAAAGAAAAATATCTCTTGTGCCTTGATTTATTTCTAAATTATGTTAACATAATTTATAATAATGTCTACTTTTTAAAACATGTATATATTTTTTATTTTAGTCGTTAAAGTACCCACATTTGCACATAGCTTTATATTTATTATTTGAGTAATTTCTTGGATGACCACGTTAAAACTAAATGCACGTGACGTCATCAGCGCTTATTAACGTACCGTTATTGAACGTAACCGACGTAACATATTGGCTTTATCAGTAAAGCTGCACAAACAAACGGGCAAAGAGGCGTGTTGAACTCTAGGCATCTGACTTCTGGGGCGATTTATTTTCCAAATGTGGCGCCGATTTAATAAAAGGTGCGGAGGGAAACGGTTTATTATGTGACTAAGAGAAGCAGCTTGGCTTGTAGTGGTAGCTTAAACTAGGAGGTAGCTAGAATGCTAATGTCCACCCCGGGCTAATAGCAGGAGCCGCTGTTAGCTAACGGAAACGGTATGTCCGCTGACCCAGCGGCTGTCAGCTGGAGTAGAAGCTGCCGCTTCTTTTGCCTTATTTACTACGCATACAAGTTGTGACTGGCCAAATAGCCTATTAGATTTCTGGTTTAATTAGTTGGAGAAACTGAAAACTAATTTTCTACGCCGTTCTTTTACTGCGTGGAATAATAAAATTATTCCAGAATGGGAATGTGCTTACCGTGCCTTGGTGGAGCAGCTGACGACGTTGTTGTCACCCCGGATCCTGTAAGTTAATGTAATTAATTACATTTCCTGTTAGATATGTCGCTATAGATGAGCCAGAATGACATACAGAGTAACAAAGCCAAGAAGAATGTGTTTTTGTCACTCTTTGTACTGAAAAGGCCCTTTTTAGCGTGTTTACAGTAAACAGCGACATGTTATGCACATAATTGTCATTTCATTAATTTTTCTGTCCTGAACAGGAGACAAGGAGACAACAATTGGCTGAAGCCGCTGAGAAGAGACAAAAAGAGGTCAGTACTGGGTGGTTCCCGTTGCAGATTTTGAGTCAGACACTTAGTATTTAGCTAAGCTGGTTTTATTAACTTAGTGGCCTAGGGTCACGCCCATCATGTAAACATCGACAAGCCGTGTTAGACCAACAAAAAGCGGTGCATAGTAAGGTACGTGTTGGTTTGCTTTTTTTTTTTTTTTAAACAACTGCTGTTCTCAAAAGCTTATAGAGCAACATGTTCCTGTAGTTTTAGGTTTTCTGGGTTTGATTTAAGTGTGGGCTTTGACTGGGTCATTCTTAGACATTCAGCCCTGACTGCGGTTGTTGTCTTTCTCGATAGTAAACTCCAGGCCTCAATAAACCTCATAAAATGACTTTTTTGTAAAGCCCCATCAACTCTAACCAACTGTCTCATCACTGTTACTCCAAAGCCTCCTGTCCACACAGCATGATGCTGCCACCGCCATCTCACAGTGGGAATCATATGTTCAGGCAACATTTTGATTGTAGGCCAAAAATGTAAATTTTGTTCTCGTGTTAAAATGGTTTTTCGTTTATGGATTGAAAAGTGGATTACTGTAGACATTTTTTTTTGTAACCAACTCGATCTTTAAACTTGCAGTCAGTGGTTTTCCTTCCTCTGGATGTTTCTGGGTGGCCTGCACATGACAGCTGTACAAAGATTTAGCTACACAAAGACACTCTGTTAAATAAAAAAAAATAATAAAATTTTGAAGGATTTTATTTATGAATGTTGTATCAAGGAAGGTTCAATATAAATGCACATTATACTTTTCAGATTTTTATTTGTAACACAAAAATCTTCCTTTTCATTTTGCTTAAAAAATATGTTCTAATTTGTGTTGACCGATCACATAAAATAAGCCTGTGGTCACAGACATAAGTGCACCGTTTCCAAAAGTATCCTTATCTAAAATATATTGACGATAAACATATTCACCTTCATAAAAAAAAAAAAAAATGCCACGGTATAAAAACAGTCCCACCAGTGTGCCATAAAGAAAAAAAAAAGGAAATCCTTCCTCTCTATATCATTTTTCAGCCATGCTATTCATGTCGTCAAAAAGCCATTTCTTGATTATAAACATCTGAACATTTGGTAACTTGTATTTAAGAACTGCTGCGCAGTGTGGTGAGCATTTTTCTATTGTGCAGAAAAGACACTTGCAAACCAGTAAGAGCCATGCTAAAGTTAAATCAAGGTAAGTCAATTCAGATGGAAATGAAAGCCAACCTCTGAGGCTGGCTAATACTTTTACTGCCACATTTCTCTGCTCTCAGTCACTGTTATGTGTTAACCTTTACAGTTCAGGCTGCTGCAAGCAAAAGCACAAAGCTCTAACCCACCGATAGAATAGGCAGCGCACCGAGAGTGAAAGAAGCTGCTGCGTCTTTTTACTGCGATGCCTTATTTGGCGGTTGAATGCGTGCACACTAGATCATGCCTTTTATTCTGAAAGGTTGCAGCTGAAACGGAATATCCTGTTAAAAGCACAGATGCATGCCTGTGTACACAGTATTTCTAACATTCAGTGAAGTCAGAAATGAGCATTGCCGTTTCCTGCTGGGTTTTCATTTTTTTTTCTCCACTTCCTCTCTGATTTCCAGACGGCATACAGGGGTGTCAAAAATCCAGAAGCAGTTGAAAGGAAAAGAAAGAAACAGGAAGAAACTGAGAAGCAGGCGATGACCACGTCTGTGTCTGGCGGCGGTGGACTGAAGGTACGTTTAGCTTTGGCTTCATGCTTCTTTTCACGCGTTTTAATTTTAAACTTCAATTGTGTCTTTCGGTAAAGCTGTAGGATGCTTACACATTACATTACAGTAATCCTTGCCATAAAAAGGGCTATGATTATTGTTATCTCTGACATATATATCTTATTGAACTTTGATCTCGATAACATTTACAGCAGTATTATATATGCAGAGGTTTCATGTTGGATGTGTAACCAGCTCGGTTGTTTGATCTTTGTTTTTGTTTTTGTCTTCAGTGGCAGGTCGGATGAAGTTCCTGATGGAGAAGTTGGACTTAAAATGTCCAAATCAACATGAAGTCTGTCTGCTGGATTACTTGAAAAAGTTGGAACTGCTGCCCGGTTGAACCTTTTCTTTTTCTTTTTTTTTTTTTGCTTGATTTTATGTTACAAACATTTGATTGTCATCACATCAGGCAGAAAACTAAACCGTATTTGCCAAGTTATAAACAACAGGTTGAGGATGACGCACTACTGTTCAAACCTCCGATTAAACATGATTATATTAGTAATATAACGATGTGTGCGATTAAACAGGGCTCATCATTCGAAGAATGTCTTTTAAAGAAAATGAGTCATCAGTTTTAGAGATCGTAGTCGTTTATTTTTTGTAATTTTCTTCTGTAATTAAGATGTTTTTTCCTCTCGGTACTGAAGCGGGTTTAGTTCAGAGCTTCTTGGTAACATAGTAACTTACACAAACGTGACGGTTTAAAAGCTGAACTATGCTTGGTGACTTAGGCATGTTGATGACCTTTGCAGTGGACAGGCCTCTGGCAAACATCACCTTTCTTTTAAGGAACACAATGAATGACGTGTTGGACTTTTTAAATTCATTTTTTGTACTGGATTGTTTAAGGTGCAGGGGAGCAAACATGATTTCAGCTCTGCTCTGCTGATGACATGATTTAGTTGTCACTTTGGTTATTCTGCTGAGCTCACCATCAGCCACTGTCTGATTATATGCATCAATGGCAAACAGGCCGAAATATTTTCCAGACCAGGATCGCCCTCTTCACCCTTGCGCATTTGACCTTTGGCACTTTATAAATCAGTTATAATCCTGCTCTATTGCACTGGTTGAGTTTCTTCATTTGAATTTAACTGTAAAGCACTAATATGATTTGGTTTGATTTAAAAACTAGTGTTACCGTTTGTGTGAATATGCCACAACTCACAATTGATTAGTAATTTCTCTCTACTGTCTGTCACAGTTTTTTTTGGAGACTGCAGCTTTGCCTTTGTACTCTCACATATGGTGCTGGATGACGGTGTAGTGAATATTCCTCGAAGTGCTTAACTTAACTGAGGTCTTTTCTTAAAGCTGCCTGATCCTCAAAAGCTTCTGGTGCTCTTGCCATTTTGTAGGACAAAGAGTATAGCCAATGGTATTGCTACAGTTAATAAAGCACATTTCTGTTACGTGTGTTTGGACTCCAGATGCTGATTTCTGGTTTTACATCTCAACACATAATGACACCTTCTGACTTTGTGTCTGCAGGGCATCAGATGAACATTTACAGATGTTTTAATTACGAAGATCATTCAAGGATTTTGATATTTGGAAACAAGAGGAGAGGTTGTCACAAACAATGAGACTTTATTTACAGTTAAAAAAAGGATTTTCACTTCTAAGAAACTTGATGGTTTTTAATCATCATTCTTAGTTCAAAACCAACATAATAATCCATAAAAAATCACATATCAATGAGCTCAGCTTTCATACAGGTATTGTCTGTTATTGTAAGACTCCAAACCAAAAGTCAGATTGTTTTCATGTTGATCTCTGTTCTACCTCTAGAGGTCAGTAACTCTACACAAAAAGAAAAACTTAAGTAGCTTCTCAAGTCAAAAACCCTCTGGTTCAGTTCTGCGTGAGATTGTATTGTTTAAATAAAGATTATGCCACAACCTAGCCAGTAAATCAATTCAAAGTGGGAATGTTGCATGTAGTGCAAGCACTGCTTACATTTAATCTAATCAGAAATCCATTAAAAGAAATACTTGTAAGTGTTGGATTTTAGAGAAATGTTTTATATTATGCAAAGACACACAATCTAAAGCTTTGGATAGTACAAAGTTTTGTTATTCTGATATATTTGTTAAAATTAGTTTGAAACATCAAAATATTGATCCTTGTGGAATATCTTCTACCTACTGTGTTACAACGGCATTACATGACAAAATGTTAGTTTCACAAAGGTGCTGATGAATCCATCTCTAGTTTACATGAAAAGGATGAACTTCTGCATGTCGACTATCAGATTTAGATAGGGTGCCTCTGAATACTCACTGAAAAGCTTCAAGTATAACTAACGATTAAAACCAAATGTCACAAACATCTACAACTTCCCTGCTAAGCTCCTGTTTCACCCACTACACTAATTATCAACAAAATTAATAAAGTATGAGAATTTCCTAAGCTAAAGAAAATAAGATAAAGCACAAAATTAAATTGAAAACTATACTACCCAAGATTTCTATTTTTTCCTCCTCCTACCCCCTCAAACAACAAATCATTATTTTACAAGTCGTCTCTCTCCGTTTCCTCCACGTTTTTGCATAGCAAAGCCCCGTTATTAGAGCGGTCTTAAAAAAGTCACGCATACACCATGTCCAGACCAGAACCACTCTGCGGTGGGCCTTCACTTCTTGCTGCGGTAGTGGGCCGCCACCACCAGGTAGCTGTCCGGGGCGAGGTCTTTGATGTTGGGGGACTTGGTGCTGATGGGGGATATCTTTCCCTCCACTCTGGAAATCTGCAGCATGCGGCAGGGGTCGTGTTTCAGCAGGTAGCTCTCGAACGTCTCCCAGCCTCCGCCGACCCGCACCATCACATGCTTGTTGTGCAGCATCTGCAAAAGGAAATCGAATCGGGGCGAAGCTGGTTTAAGAAGTCATTCGGAAACAAACATTTGTTTAACAGGTTTACCTGCAATCTTGATGAAAACCTCTGTAATAAATGTCTTGAAAAATACAAAAGACTTCTTTGTAGGAGAAAGTCTACAGTAACTGGGAAATTAAATAATAGCCATAGAACGTTTACATTTTGTCACATTGCAGCCCCAGATTTGAAAGCACGGTCAGTACGGCTGTTAAATATCCAGCTGGTTTCTCCACTCAAACTCTCTAAATCTGCGCTATGTTTGCCTCACAAGTCTATAAAGTGACTTCTTTTATTTTTTGCAGCAATTTTTCCTTAGGATGTGACACCTGTCACATCAGGGCGCATTCCCAAGGTTCGCTGCCATGGCAGCGTCACCCATTATAGTAAAAAGAAGAAATAAAACACGCCGCTGTATTAGATGATCAAACGCTCGCATTCCCAAGAGACTGTGCTCATAAAATACGTCTGCTACGGAGTGAAGGCTTACTGCCACTTTTCCTCATTAGCACTTCATTACACCTCAGCAGAAACAAGCTTGTTTACTGAAGGAGGGTACATAAAAAAATCATAATGCTTTATTAGTCTTTAAAGATTGACTAAAACATACAGTTTGATTAAAAAAAAAAAAAAAAGATAGACTACCAAGGACCTTGTGACTTCGGTGTGGTCAGATATGAGGCTTCTTGCCCTCCAGCAGCAGAACATACAACATTTATAAGCCTCTTACAAGAATCAATCTAGGGGGCAGCAGTGGGGCAGCACTTCCAATCAGCTGCACTGGGCCTGGGGCTTTGTTACAGTGCACTTAATGGATCTGTGTGAAGCAGCGAGGTTTCAATCATTCTGCTCTGGGACATGACTCCTGCCTGAGACCAGTCCTTCATCGGGAACCCAGAGGACGGCGGAGGCCCGGGGACAGCACCGTCCAGAAACACTCTGAGGTTTCTCCACCGTCTCACGCTCAAACAACAAGCAGCTCATTTATTCCTACAGTGGGGAAGGTCAGTCATCACGTGAGCATGTTGAGCGCCAGAGGTTGACTAATATGCATTTTTCCTAGGACTTCTGACTCTACTAGATGGACAAAAGACCTGAGTGACGTGACCTCCCTCCCCCAAAACCTTCTTCATATTAAACAGAATTGGTGTCAAACACGTTTTAGCCGCATAAACCAGCACAAACGTGGAATGATTCATTTACACCAGTTTTGTTTGATTTTTAAAATCTTAAAAATTATGAAGGCACAAACGAAGATTTTTGCCACACAAACCAGCAAAAACGTAAGACTGGCAAAAATTCCATTTGATTTTGTAAACCTGGACTGGTTTGTTGACCTTTGATGACCTCTGGAAACATTTATTAAAATGTTATTAAAAGCCGTACTTTAAAATTATAGTGATACAAACAAAACATTTCGCTCCACAAACGTAGCAAAGCTGATGGACACCATATTTCATTTGACTTGGCTTGTTGACCTTTGATGACCTATGGAAATATTTGCTAATTTTCACAGAGGTCATTTGTTGCTCAACGTCGATTTCGTTTAATCTGAAGGCAGCTTTACCCAGGTGGACAAAACAGACTCTAAGTTGGCATAACGGCCACAAATGACGGCTGGAATGTTTACACAAACGGCTTGCCGTACCCCAGCTGCTTACAGACGCTGACTGGCCTTACTGTAGCAGCTGCTAGCAGGGAGACCATGTGAGGAATGTTAATTAAAGCATCCTCACCATAAAGAGAGCTGGCTGAGAGACAGAGCGACAGTCGTTTAATGCTCGTTTTACTTGGCATTATAAAAACGCCTGCTCTCTCTCTGTTACGAGATCTCTAGTTATTGTTCGGGATTTTGTTTGGAAAAACAGATGATTTCAAGCCTTTTCAGTTCATTTGTGCTGCCAGCCGCAGAGATAAAAAGTAGACCTGACTTTGGAGAGTGTATGCTGCGTACCAGATTGATCTGGATCAACACTTTTCGCCTCTTGTTATTTGTCCTAGGTTGCTTAGCAACACATTGGAGACTAAACCAATGGGTTTTAGAGGCATTTACATTTTCGCCATGTTATTGTGGTTGGAATTCTTTCATCTTAGCAATTACGCTCCGATTGTCCCCACTGCAGATTATTTCACCAAAACCTTGCAGAAAATTAGCGATGATTGGGTGGCAGGTCTAGATTTTAACTGTGCTGCAGTTTATTGGGCCGGCAGCAGAGGACATCCAAGAGTAAACTCTCGTTTGCACGCCTGCAGATCTCAAACATACCACTGGCATGAATCACATAGTTGGATGTGTGAATCCTGGATGTGGGTTGCCAAGTAACCAGAATCCCAGGAGGACAGATTCTCGTTCTCAGATCGGTTAGCCTCAATTTATCCTCCTCAAATACCAGGCATCCCTCTACTCATGGACAGCTGAGAAACATTTACTGTGCTCACAGCTAATTGTGTTCCTCAGATCAAATAGAATTTTTTTTTTTTTTTTGGTTTTTAACGATTAAAGTAACAGCCTGGCAATTAGAATATGTGGTTATAGGTGGATGTTTATTTTTCCACACAGCAAGAGCGTGGCATTATCTCTGATTAAGAGCTTACAACGATGGTTGGCTCAGAGAAAAAGGAGGATCAAATTTATCCAGATAAAAAGAGTTTGCTGATGTTTGAACCATTTGAAACACACACACACACTTTATATCTAATCAAAAGCATTTTCAGCGCACAATATTGAGAAAAGATTTTGGAACTTCAGGAAAATCCCAACATATGACGAACCAAGCCAGAAATGACAGTTGGACGCATCTGATGGTCAGACCTCAGGCTGCGCCGCTGCGTGAGAAACCGTTGTGTTGTTGTAATGAGCACAACCACCTGGAGCACATTAGAGCACCGTTCTTGTGCGGTATATTCAGAAATGCTGCTGAGCTGGTATAACACCAGGTAGGAGCAATTTATCAGGCCGACAGGACAGAAATATTCTGTTTCTGCAGTGAAAGGCAGAAGATGTTTACTTTGTGGCAGATAAGTTTCAACTCGGTGGGAATGAGTCGAGAAAAAACATGTAAACTGCATTAACACCTACGTCAACCTTCAAATGTAGTGCCAAGTGAATAATTTCTCCTTTATTTTAGATTCCTAATGTTGTATTTGATTTGTTGTACTTTCTGAGTATAATAGAGGTTAATTTAAATGTTTGTGTTCTTGGTTTTTAAGCTTAATTCACCAGTTTTTTCTGGTCTTGTTGTTCGTTAACCAGTTGGAACAACTCTGTCCGACATGTTAAGATTATTGTACAAAAATGTGTCTTTTGCATTCCCTGCTCGTGTGTGTGTGATTTTATACTTCTACCATGTTCAAAATAAATGAATAAAATTAAACGAGCTTCAGATATATTAATCTCCAGCTGGATGACTGACATTTGGAGACAACCGGGTCCAGTAAAAAAACTAAACACTGAAGTTGTTTATAGAAAGGATTTATGGAGATAGAAGATCCACTGTTAATTTTGTCCAGCGAGTAATCAAAAGAAAAACACACAATTCTAGTAAATACTACATTTTCAGAAATTTTACAGTATACAGTGCAATATTTATAACAAAGGTCCTCAAATCCAGGCCTTGAAGGTTGATTTCCTGCGACTTTCAGATGTGTCCCAGGTTCTAACGCACCTAAATCAAATGACTGAATTACCTCCTCACTGTGCAGAGTCCTGCTAATGACCTCGTCATTCGATTCAGGTGGGTTGAAGTTACAGGACTCTAGTGTTAGAGGCCAGGATTCAAAGACCCCTGATTTATGGAATACGTTTTTTATTCTGGTGACATTTAAACTTGATTCGTTTCAGTCAGGCATTTGCTAAACTCACCCGTATAAAGAGCATCTTCTCTCCAACGCGGTATCGACCCTGCGAATGTCTTTCCACACAGAACTTATTTGTGCACCTGCAGGGTGGATCGTTAGCGATGTGTCTCACCTGTAACACATAAAACACTTTTGCACATTTTTCTGCTCTGATTTGAAATGCAAAAGTCACCCGTTTGTGACTTACAGCATCATCCAGGAGCTTGCCTGCGCCCTTCTTGGACGAAGTGACTTTGGTCGTAGTTGGAGTTGAAGTCGGTGTCGGTGAAGAAGACGGGGAGGGGGATGATGAAGAAGGGGACGAGAGGGGAGGCGGAGCCGGGGATACGGGTGATGGGGGAGGTAGAGGTGCCCTTTCTTCTTGTTCAATCTCTTTCTCCAGTTTTATAAGGCCTGGAGGCTCCACATTGTAGCTAAATGTGAAAAAATAAAACAATCGGATGAATCATATCGAGGGCCTAAAAGCGTCAAAAAAATGAAAACGCAGCACAACTGGAACAAACCGTGACGCTATCCGACCCAACTCTAGTAGACAGAGGCACACCTCTCGCGGCTGCTTATGCAGAACTACAGGAAGAGAGCAAAGCTTAGCACTCAGTTTTATAATGAGACACGATAACACATCCAAAAAAAAAACAAAAAAACAAGGCAATGAGTGAAGATGAGTGGCTTGGTGATGGTGAATAACATAAAAACAAGCTGATGGACTCCATGCATTCAAAAGTCGCTCAACTCCTTCATTCTCTTCCCTACAAATTACATGAAAGTGAGTGAATCTGCCTAAGTTTGAGATGTTCGATTTAACCTCCACCAATGGCAAACCAAGCAGGAAGTGCGCAGACAAAAAGACACGATAGATGTCACACATCCAACCATGCGATGCAGAAAGGAGATCCACTGTATGAGAGCAAACCTGGGTGTCGACACCTCTACTGCTGAACTCATAAGTTTATCCAAAGAAAGAAGGACAGAAAGAGAAAGAAATCCATCAGCTACTGTTTCTGGACATATTTCGACAGATTTTAATCACAGTTGCATGTCTGCAAGGCTAGAAGAGGATTGTAATTCAGTGTTAACCTCTTACTCGGTATGCCGCCTGACCTCTAGAAATTAAATTATCTGCATACTTGACAATGATAAACCTTCAGGATCAAAATGAAAAAAGAAAAAATGTAAATGACCCTGTAACATTCTGCACCTTATCTGGAGGACATTTATTTGGAGTAAAATAACATGCGAGGGAAAAAGGCTTGAGACAACAAAGAGAAAAATATTTAAAGCTGGAGAAAAACTCAGACAGCTTTGGCCTACTTTTTCACTTACTCACACATTCATGTCTATTTGTTGAATTTCTGTGTTTTAAGTCAGACATTCTTCTCATCATGCAGAGTTACTCCCTCCACAGTGAAAGTGAGGATTGTGAGGTAGACAGTCCATTCTGCTTACTATTGTACCTGCACAATCAATGCTCTGAAAGGAGCCAGAAACCTGAGTCCGGGGTCCTGGCAGTGCCAGAGTTGGGATCTTTGTTAGCACAGCCAGATTGTCCAACATTCAGATTTGGTGGCGGTCTGATACAAATGGGGAAAACCCAGTTCAACTCACCTAGGCCCTCAGACTCAAAGAGACATGTTTCACCCACTCCGACCTCTCGGCACCAGGCCAGGAAGTTAGCTGTGTTGTCGCGAGCAAAGAAAGAACCGGACGGAGCGCTCTGCCGGCACGGGATCCTCCGATTGGGGATTTTCTTCTGAAAGCACAAATAAGAGAAAACACGCAAGTAAAGAATTAAAATAGTAATTCTCTAAATGATTTAAGATGAGATTTTTTTTTCCTTGCACTTCCTGAGATATCGATGTGACCACAGTTTTTTGTCTTATTGTGATCCTTTTATGTATCCTTCCCCATCCTTGTATATTCTGTTGATTTTATGGAAATGCTTTCAAAGTGTAATAAAAAATGACTTTTTTAGTTGCACATTGTATGAAAATGGTCATACAGGTAGTTAAAACCAAATTTCTGTCATTGTGTTGTCAACGATTTGTCTGCCAAACCGGAAAACCTCTTTGAATGACAAAACGACCATGTGGTTTCCTTATAAATGGAGAAACGCCACTGACCTATGAAACATGTAAACCAGAATTCAAAATGTTCAGATCAAAAATTCAGATGATAGTGAAGCAATTCAGTTTTTAAAGACGTTATTATCCCAGCAGAATGATTGAAGTAAAAAATGAAAAATACACGATTGGGACAAGAGCCACATGCAGAGGGAGAACATGCAAACTCCATGCAGTCAGACCCCAGACTGGGACCGGAGCCCAGGACCGTCTCACTGCAAACCCAAAGCTCCAAGATATTTAAACATTATTTTCATGGATCTATTTGTAGTTGATTGAGGCCCAAAAAGAGATTGAGGTGTATTTTGCCAACGTGTGGCCCAGTCCAGTGTTTTGATTGAGATGAAGTAGACAGCAGTGTCTCCTCCATCTGCTCCGGTTTCATCCTGGTATCTGGGAGCCTTTTCTTTGCGGATCAATATGGGAGATGAAGGCTCCGAAAACTGGAGTTACTTTACCAGACCCTCCGTGATTTAGGATCAAATGACATACTTATGGGTTTCAGCCCCCACGCGGTCCGTTCACAGAGATTTATGCGCCTTGCTGCGGTTTTATGAAGGATATGTGTGTCTGCGCTTCGAGAAAGGTGCAGTGAGCTCATGCAGGAAATATGCAAGCTTTTGTGGGTATTTTTCATTTCATTCCAGGATCTCTTTTAAACCTTTTTTTTTTCACTCATTTATGTTCCTCTATTACTGAACATAGCTGTGGAAAAAACGTTTGCCAATGGCATTTAATATGCCAGTCAAAATGAAATGTATTTCTGCTGTGGCTTGTTATGTTATTATTGGCACCTTTGTGTGTTTGATTGCACATAAGGTAAAGAGCTTCATAAAACAGTATTTCTGAACAAAGGGGAACATAAAGAATAAAAATAAAATATATACTTGAATAGAGCATGGGTGGTTTAAGGCAAATTTTTATACATCTGTTCACATTTAGTGCATATGTTGACTCATACTTGTGTTATTATTATATATCTTATCTGTCTTGCTCAACATGCAGCGGCCAGTTATTGAGTGATTAAAACTCGGCCTAATCAAAACATTTGCAGAACTATCTGCAGTTTTCTCACCTTGAGATCTGTGCAGCTTTCTTCCCCAAATGAATAAATGCTCCACTTATCTTCAAAATGTGTTTCCTATTTAACAAATATAGTCTTTTCTATAACAGATTTAACAAATTTAAAGTCTACGTTCAGCACATTTTATGTGCTAACACATTAATAAGTGGATGAGCGATAATGGGGCAACAGGTCTATTTTATCACCAGCATCATGTTTCAAAACCCCAGGGATGTGCAGTTGTGGTAAGAAGAAGAATATTATTTTAAGTTTTTAACGAGGTATCCCAACAGTTAGTGCATCTAATAAAAAATGTAAATAAAATCAAGAAGTAGCTGCACTAGTTAAGAATCGCTACAAGCAGGCTCAAATAAAAACAAGCATGTTTATTGATATGTTTTAAAATGTTCTCAACCACATATTTTGTGGTCATCTACAGGCCACAAGTTCATGCAAACTGGTTAGGTCTGGGATAACATTTTTATACAAAGTCCACATTCTCTAAAGCTAAAGATTTTTTTCCAGAGTTGTTCCATTCAAAAAGCAGTTTTGTTTTACATTTGGGATCATTGTCCTGTTGCCAGCCTGCTGCCCATTGTTCTGTTGCGACACTCAACTGAGCCCATCTCATGTAAAACATCTTCAAACTGACTGAACTGAAACAAGTTTTACGCTAGCAAAGAATGAGAGGATGCTAACCAAGAAAAAGCACTGCTCCAAAACCAACAACCTCAGTACTGACAGAAAATTGAATCTGCCAAGCTGAACAAGCCAACTTTGTTTTAGAGGAAAGTTTTATGAACTGACAAGAAGAAGATTGAGCTGTTTGGCCACAGGGACAAGATATGTTTCGAGAACTTCAGCTAACGTTACAGTAGAGCAAGAACCAAATGCAAAGAGGAAGTAGTTGGTTTTAAAATTAAACTATTTACTGAACAAAATATCAAAACCCGAAACCTTACAAAAACAAAAGTCCAGGTTCACATTTTGAGTTAGACCTTAGTTTAAAACCTTTAGTGGACTTGAAGTTTGAATGAATTCAGTTTCAGTTTTGTGAGCTTGAATCAGCTTAACTGGGTCGATGCTGCTTTTGTTTAGGAACACACAGGCAAGGAAGCTAAATACTGAGCTGCTTTAACATTCTTCCCTCATTTTTCCATTTGTAGAAGCCTCAACCACTTTGGTTTGTTTATTTTTTCTGGCTCATCATGTAACTAATCTGTTTGCAATTAGACTAATTAGCAGTGAGAGGTCTCACCAGCTGTTTAGTATTACAGAGTTAAACCAGTCTTCATTGGCCTTTTTCTGAACCATCTCAAAAGTGAAGCCTCAAACGTCATGGAGTCTGCAGATTTCACACAGTTTTCAAAGCTTTATGTTGCATTTGTCCTGCTTTCAATCACACATAGGACTAATCTGAACTGATCATGTCTGTATTATGTTTTTGCATTGGAATTTAGCACGAAAATGAAGAAATCTTTTTTTTTTTGTATCTACAACATTTAATTTATGTTTTCCTGCTGCTCAGTCAGGTCACATGAGCAGATAAGACTTGACTTCTACTGGAGTTCACTTAGACCCACCTGAGGGTAAAAACTGCAGCTCTTTAGGTGACTTGGAAAGCTTCAAGTGGCATTAAACAAAACTTTATGGAGCAAGAAATGTGGAAAACACGCTGTTCTGTTGTTAGATTCTGACATTTACGCTGACGTGTCTTTTAATTGTGGATAAAGAGCAACATATGTCCATTGCAAACAATCTGAAAACCTGAGACGGCTCTGCTGTTTTTCTTCTGCTCTCAACAATCAATGTGCTCCTTTATGTTCAGTAGCGTCTCTGCTGTCCCACGGTCGTTGACCTCAAGTATTTCCTCACATCTGTGCTGCTGCTGCTGCTGCGCTCACACTGAGATCAGGAGACCCTTCGTCATCAGAGCGGCAATGCCCCACTGCAAACATCAACAACTCTCACAGAAGGCGCCACAAAAGATCCTTTGCCTTCATTTGCCTCTGAACTGACAGAATTAAGTAAATCTATTGTAAATATATTAAAATCAGGATTTTATATCTGTATTTTACTTATGTTTGAGTAAAAAAAAAATAATTTACTTCATAAAAACATATGCTGTCATAAGAGAAACTGAAATTACTCTGATGACATTGAGGTTGGCAGAAAATAGTTGGACTAATTTACAGATATCTTCTTCCAAGGTTCATGAAACCCTCAGTTCAAAACCTTCAGCGTAGTTCTTTCAATTCTCCCAGGGTCTGTGGGGCCCCGCTAGTTAACAAACCCCTACAGCTTATTTTTTCCCCCCCTTCATTTCACCCTATTGGAGACAGCAAAATCCCATCCCCCACCTTCACTTTCTGTATAGTTTTTTAAATCGTGGAGCTCTTGGCAAAGTTTGTATTCATCGGTCACGCTGATCTCACTGAATTGCAGCACCTAGCCAAACTTTTTCGGTTCTTGAGCTTCTTCTTTTTTTACATTTTACTGTCATACAATCATAAATCTGAATGTATTTAATTATGATTTTATGCAACAGATCAACACAAAACGGTGCCTAATTTGGACGTATGATTTTCTTTTCTTTTTTTTCCCCTAAGCCTGAAAGAAAGTGTGGCGGCCATTTGTATTCAGTCAAACCAGCTTTTGCTACAAATTACAGCTGTGAGTATTTTGGGGTAGGTAGCTACTAGCTCCCCACATCTAAAAAACTGAGATTTCTGATGATTTTTTTGCAAAATAGCTGAAGCTATTTTGAGATTCTGTCTTGCCACAGAATCTCAACAGTCTGGGCTTTGACAGGACCATTCCAACACTCTACATTGATCTAAATAATTCCCTTACACATCTGACTGTACATTTATGGTTGTTTCCTTGTTCGAGTTCGAATGCATCCCCACAGCATGATGTTGCCAGTTTGTCACAAAAGGCTAGATTTGTTTTGTAAATGACTGATCGCTACCTGGTTGTCAATTTCTTCTACCTGAGCTGTGCTTCTCTGTAGCTTCCCTCAGTGTCAAAGTCAATGTCAAATTTATTTAAATAGCACTTTTAAAAAACAGGTTAAAGTTGAACCAAAGTGCTATTGTGTTATCGTTGATGAAAAGAGAGAGAAAAAAAGGCTTGTTTTAAGATGTAAACTTTAACTCAAATGAATATTTTTGTAATTGGGAAAATTTAGACAGCAATTGGTTGCCATATAAATTGGAATTTTTAGGGGGGTAACAGAGTAAAGAGGTAGGAATACATGCACGCCACACTTCTAAGACATTTATTTGTAAAAAGAAAAAAAAGTTAAAACCATGATCATTTTCTTTCCAATTCACGTTTTTGCTCTTATTTGAGGTAGTTAAAATAAAATCACACTAAAGCACATACCTGTGGTTGCAACAGGACCTAATGTGAAAAACTAAAGAACAGATCTGCAGGAGAAGTTAGTCTTTGATTGAAGATTTTCAGTCTTAATGCCCAGTAATGCTTATTTCAGTTTCACCGTCAGAGTAAGAGTTCAGAGATGCTGCCTGTAATGAATTTCGTTGTTTTTCAAATCACAGAAAGGGACCTTTGAGAGCTAACTGGAGCTGCATAACTCTTACAAAATATTAATCGACAGTTTTAGAGGAGCTGCTAAAAGACTCAAGACCGAAGTGACCTTTGTTCCATCTGATCAAATCAGTGAACACTTATTTGTTAATTTTTTTCACTCTGGAGCCCTGCTCTGCAAAATCATTCACAACGAAAGTAAGTCTGGGAACACTTTCAGCCACAATTTAACTTCCAAATGAGTATTTTCACCGTAATCTGTCTCACGCCATCTCACTGCGATCCTCCGATTTCTCTCTACCTTGCTATTGCCAGGCTCATGCAGGTCTCCATTACTCTGCCTGAACTTCTCCTGCAGCGTCTCAGCCAGCTGGCACAACAGGAAGCCATTGTCTAACCGATCCATGAAGCTCTCAGCGGTGATTTCCAGACCTGAGCAGGGGACACATAAAGACAGGCAGACAGTCCAACGTCATAAATCCATCAAAAGTGCGCTCATTTAAAATATACGTGAATAAAAGAAATAAAATTCAATCTCCTGTTCATTCCTAAGCCTGATGTAATGCTTTCAACTCTCCAGAACTGTTTTAATGATCAAGCCTCACTGTAGGTTTGTAAAACCGCTCAGGCCAGAGTGTAAAATATAGATTATGAAGAATTTCCTGGTAGTCCAGTGGCACAGAGGAAGACTCCGTTTACCCAAAGTAAAGCCTCATTATGCTGCAGAGTTGCACATACATATTGGTGATCAACATGTGGCGTCCACTTGACTGACTTCCAGAGGACCATACTTTTGCGGTTAGGTCATCGTGAAATAGGAGGTAGTGGCAGGGGGTGGGGGATTTGTCTGTGGAAAGAAACTGGAGAGATTTCTTTTTTAATCCCATTTCTGTTTCTTATAAGAGGAGGGGTTCGGGGTTCCATGTTTAATGAGTTCCAAATGTTGCAGCTGAGCCCAAAAGAAAAAAAAAAAGAAACGAGCTATTGAAATCTTGAGAAATTTTCTGCAAGTTGCCGTCTTATGCTCGATCCTCGACCCCTTACTGTGTGAGCAACACATACAGCCACAGAGCCCTGATACAAATATTTCAACCCAAGTAAATAAATCGTCCCTTAGGTTTGTCCAAAACTCTCTCAACCTGAAAATGCAAACAATTTTGAAAAAAAATAAAAAGAGTAGCTCAATGAATTCTGCGAAAGCACATTTGCTTTAAAAACCAAGATGTCTGCAGGGTTTGCAGATCCAGGTCTCTGGATCAGCCGGTTCCAGAGCAAACAGAGGGCCAGAGATGACAGGAAAGATTATTCCCTCGTAGCTTCCCATAAGCCGGAGTCCATTACAGGAACTCATCCTGCTTGCAGTAAAAGTAAGAAATAACTTCAGAGGACGTCCCCTGGAGAAACACCCAGTTATTAAACATAGCTACACATAGACAAACATGGCTTCAGTATCTCTGAATATTATCTACAGATCCGGTTAGAAGTTTACATCCACTCATTATCAAATGTCATATTAATGTAGAGGATTTTAAAGATGCGTTTAAACTGTTCGTTTTACAGGATGAGATAATTAAACACCAAACAATCTTACAATAAATTGTCATATCTGATATTAAACACAGGCTAAAATATTAACATACGCCTCCACTAATATTCATTTGAACATCCCTCAATAAGTTACAACTCAATCCCATATTATCTAGTCCTTATTAAGCACCTCTTACAACCCTGGCTGGATATTTGACGCCTCTGTTTTAATCAGAATTGATCAATAGAGATCAAATTATTGGTTTCCTGGCAAGTATTCAACTTTTAAGCACATGACTTCTTTAGGGTTGAGACTGAAATCAGCTCTGATGTGTTTTTAGTTAGAAATGTCCTGCCGAAGCACCCAGTAATGTCCAAGTTTCAGCCGACAAGCTGCTGATTTGAAGTGAAGTTGACACATTTTTACAACCCAATTCCAATGAAGCTGGAATAAATAAAAATATAAATAAAAACAGAATACAGTGATTTACAGATCCATTTCAACCTACAGTCACTTGAATTCCCTTCACAGACATAATATTTAAAGTTCAGTCAGAAAACTATGCATACACCACTGCTTTTTTTTGTTTTTATTTTTTATCAGGCTTTGTAAGATCCTCGCGGCGGATTGGATTCAGTAAAAACCGGATGTGACTTAAGATACGTTGGATTTGTAACCAGCATCAGACCTACAAGTAAAGCCAAAAAGCTAACTGAACTATAATTTTACTGTTTTTAAAACTCAGAGACATAAAATA
>NW_006800423.1:179197-185036 GCF_000485575.1 Poecilia formosa
TTCTTTACCAGTGGCTCTGCATTATTTAAGAAAAGTTGATGATGTCCATTATTCCTTTAAGGTAATGTATCGAACACTGACTCAGGGTCACAGTTTGTTGACTTGAAAATGGGTTAGTAATGAGAATTAGATTGATCCCAGCTTCCTGTAGAAGTGTTTACATCAGCACTACCGCTTAAATTATGTTAAAGACAAAACAAGGAGCCTTACAGAGTTTTTTTCTTTTTGCAGCATGGTCGCATTCAGAGGTCAGTGTTTCAAATGAATTAGCAAAACAGCAAAATATGTGGAGAGAGAATAACAGTTTGTGTCCAAATAAACTCATAATCATCCAAATCGTTAAAGTGTGAAGATAAGCAGACATTATTAAAATAATAATTCTGACTGGATCCACATCACCTTGATGCGAAACGATGCTCCAAATGAAGCTATGCGCTTTACATATACAGATACGATTTTCACCAGCCTATTTTAGACTAATCTGAGTATTAATATTGTTTTACCAAGAATGTTGCTGAGCCACAGGGCGAGGTCTTCCTTCATGGGCAGCAGGCTGGCTTCATGTCGACTGGAGAGCCACTGCTGGTACTGCTGCATGTCTGTCAGGCCCGGACCGCAGAGCTGCTTTGGGCTCACCGAGCTGCACATGGTCGCCTGCTGATGGCCTGGAGCACATGGTGAGGACCAAAGATGATTCAATTAAAAGTTACATCAAGGCAATAAGTCAAAACTGAACCAAAAATAGCTGTAGGAGAAATTATTTCTAAGTGTTAAATGAAATTTGAGTTCCAGTTTGGCCTATTAAACGTCTTTGTGATTTTTACTGAATCTGCACGGCATCCTCCAGACTTATGGGAACCTCTGGTGAGATGTGCAAAGGCGCATACAATAAATACATCATCTGTTGCAGGAGTATAATCCAAAAGAATAGAAAGGTGCAACAATCCCAGCCTAAGCATTCCTAGTCTTATAGTGACTTAACCATTTATAAATGTATACTTCACTTTTCAAAGTGATCCACAGATGGATGAATGTGAGGTCTTCAGAGCCTACTCAGATAGCAAACAAAGTAACAGGATGCTACATTTTTGCCATTTTAAAAGAGCCAAAAATGATAGAAACAGACAAAAGCAATTATTTTCCTGTTGAGGATTTGGTTGAGGATTTGGTTTGGTCTATTTTGCAGGTTTGAAGCTGAAAATGTTCCAAATCATTACTGTATAGACCATGCAGTCACATATTTTGTTAAAGAAACACAAAGATTTTTCTCTATTTAACATGTTCCTTTTCTAACATCCTCCTCAGTCTTTGTAAGACTTTGTAAACCTTGGTCCTCGCATGGCCCTGTTTGACCCAGTTTCAGCAGTTTTAAACTTTTTAAGCTTCACTCTCAGCAGATAAGAACAAATTTCAGGGAGTAACAAAAGTAAAAAAAAAATAAAAAATCAGGACACATCCACCTTACTTCAAAGGCATGTTCTTTTGTCTTTCTGATTTTGAGAAGAGACGAGGAAAGTTGATTTTTTTTCTCTACATTTGTTCTGCATGAAGCATCAAATATTGGCTGTTTGCACCGCTACTTAATCTCATCAGAATCCCTTCGATTACATTACACCAAACAGTTTCCTTGTTCTTATTCTTACAACCACAGTTATTAATTGATGGTGTTAATTGATTTGAGAAATATAGCTGCTAATGAGGCCAACTTTCCTAAAAGGAGTGAAGGAACAAATCCATTCTGACTCCTTTTATCCTCCAGGTTGAATCCCAGCAGGGATTACAGCGACCTGAATGCGTTAGACAGCAACATTCCTCCTCCCTCCTTCATCGGACAACGGACACTTTCATACGGGCTCGACTCATACAATAGCAGTTTTATTAAACAAAGAGCTCTTTGAGTATTCCCTGCCACCAGTAATGGAGTCTATTACACCGTCTGTCTCAATCCAATAGTCAGCGCCGCAGCAGAGTTTGCATGGATCAATAGCTTTTGACATCAGTAATAAAGCTGATATTTAAAAAAAGGACTTCATTCCGTCTAACCGTGATGTCACTGATAAACAAGACATTTCTCACATCTGTTTCTAGTACCCAGTTTACTGTGTGAGCTTTTGCAGGGAAATCATTCAGTTTTCTGTCAGCTGTCTCCTTTAAGGAAGCAAATAGCCCCCAGATGTAAGCAGAAGAAGAAACCACAAAGTTCAGGCTGTGATTGTCTCTCTGAAGTAAACTGAACAACACTGTGATGCAGACAGACAGGAGAGAACCTCACACTCTATTAATACCTGCACCACAAGGCTTTCAGCTGCCCTTTGTTTTTTCTTACTCTACTGATTTAGTTAAAGGAAGTTGGAATAAAGGCTTTATTTTTATCATGAAAACAAGCGGACGAATTTCAAAGGTTTCCATCCACACTGGAATACCTCACATGACTGCGTGGCACGCAAAAAACAGAAGCATATGATGCAAATTACAATAAAAAAAAACACGTCTTTCATACAAGGAAACATAAATCCCATAAACAAATTGTTCAGGACGGCAGAGGATTTCTGCTGACTGCAGAGAGAGAGAGAGAGAGAGAAAAACATGACAAAAAGCTGCGAAACATTTCAAGGTTCCTTGTCAGCACGCAGCAGCAAAAATCACACTGCAGTGACAAAAACAAACATCAAAAACCTCGGAGTCTGAGCAAGGTCATCTCATCTCAACAAAGATGACAGCTTCTAGCAGCGTACACAAACCGATCGCTGGGGCTCAGCAGTTACAGGCAGGTGCGACATTCCCATGTGAGATGCGTGGACGGCTGACGCAGCCAGGTCACCGGAGCAACTTCATGCAGGTTCCTGCATAGGTGCTGGATGTAAATATGCATTGTTTTAGTCAGATTTTTAATCTATAATGTTCTAGCATGAGAAATATTCATGCTGAAAAACTTTTCCTAGATTTTTCTGAAGAATTGTGAAATGATCATAAGACTTTCCTTTGGTCAGTTTAACTCCAACTTTGTGTTCAGACTCGGCGTCCAGCTGGAAACCAAACCTTCGTCCCAGTTTTTCTGCCTCTGATGATTCCCTGTCCTTGTCGATAAAAAGACTCTTCACAGCATGATGCTGCCACCGCCATGTTTCATGGGGCAGATAGCGTTTCCAAGACAACATTGGGCTACGAAAGCAGGCAAAAGCAGTAAAATGTTGGTCTCGTCTAGAAGGCATGAAGGAAACGCTGGAATTCTAAAGGAAAAACTTTTCGCTAACGGATAGATTTTGTGAGGTGTACAATGAATAGTTGCCCTGTCAACAAATTTTCTCTCTGGAGATCTCTGGTGAGAAAATTATGCTCATAATTAATACTCTCCTTGCAATCAGTTAAGAGGACGGCCATTTCTTGGTAGGATGTGGAAAACGCTTTCCATTTTCAAATGATGGATTTAATACTTCTCTATGTGATTTTAAGTCTCTGGTTGAAAGTTCTCCACAGCTTCATTCCTGATCTGTCTGCTCTGATCCTCGCTCCTCTTGATGCTGTTTGTTCCATAATGTTCTGTAACAAACCTTTTTCAGGTTTTTATTTGTGAAAGATTTTAGTAAACATGCATCATTTTCCCTCCACTTGACAGCTATGCTTTTCAAATAAAGTCAAATCAACTTTATTTGTACCGCACATTTCAGCAACAAGACTGTTCAAAATACTTCACATCATTAAAACATAATATAGTCACCAGTTAAAAACATTACATTTTCTCAAATGACATCATCGAAATCATCAAGCAAACACACATCAGATATTGTGATCAATGATCTACCTAAAATAATCAAAGTCAACTCTAAACAAGCAGGTTTTGATTTAAAGGAAGTCAGTGTTTCGGCTGTTCTCCAGTTTTCTGGACGTTTGTGCCAGATTTATGGTGCATAGAAGCTGAATGCTGCTTCTACATATGAGCAGCAGCATCCTGGATCAGCTGCAGCTGTGATTGACTTTTTAGGCAGATCTGTGAAGATACTGTTGCAGCAATCAATGCGAAGATGGAGGAGTTTATCTCTCTCTGGGACATTAGTCCTTTAACACCTACCCTGTGTTGGTCACTCACTTACTGCGTTGAAGTTTGTGGTTGAAATTTGAACATTTCACGATAAAGGCAGAATAAAAAATGAAAATTTTCAGAGCAAAGACTCCATGTTTTGTAAAGTACTGTGATATTTATGACCAGAATATAAGAACACATGATTCTCAATGGAACACTGTTCGACATACTTCCTGCCTCTCACCACACTGTTAGTTGGCTTGTTTGACCTCTGGCCCAAAAAACACCACTCTGCTATAAGACATGTTTCATTTGATGAATTTGCAAGATTCAGATCAATTTTGCATTTAGCATCTCAGAAGATATTTAAATGAACAGATACATTTTGTCATTCTGGAAGGATCTCTGGACTTCCACAAAGCCATTAAAAAGCGTCACGGTTGTTGCAGATTGCTCCAGGAAAGGCATATGGATAGGAATCCTGACTGCGTATTGCCTCAATTATAAAACACAAAAGTGTCTCTGTGCTTCTAGCTCACACTGGCCTCCACTTCTTCATCCTCTACAACAGCAAACTTATCCAGAGGTGGAATCACTCAACTAAACTAGGGGATTCTGCAAAGTTTCCGTGGGAGATAAGCTTTGCTTGCACAAACCAGATTATAGCAGCTGTTGCAGCAACTCATTGCAGGACAAACTCTTCTGCTTAAAATATGAAAAAAAAATCCTGTGAATTATATGAACATGCACAAGATAAACAAAAAGTCTAGTTTATATAGACTTTTTTGTTAAGATACAATGATTTCTTGCTGCTAATTAGCTTTTCCAACCTCATTAATCAGTTTATTCTTCATTATATGTTTTCCAAATCATCCAATAAACAAAATGCATTAAAAATACAACCACATATCCAATTACAAGTGAAAACTTTGATGTTGCTTCTGGTGTCTTAGCACTCTCCGAAATTATTTTAAAGATTCAATTGCAATAACTTTTTTTTTTTTTTTTTAAAGTTGTCTCCGTCTTTACAACCGTCACAAATAAAAAGAGCCACAAGAGTCAGTTTGCCAGTCTGGAAATAAGATCAAGGGTGAACGCCTAATGACTTATGTCTGAAATTCAACAGAACACTCTAATTAAAAGGCTGCCGCTGAAGTAACAAAATGTCATTATCTGAGTAATTCAAGATGCCTCTCATTGCATTAGAGAAATGAAGCAAAATAAAAGAAATCTTCTCTTCAGGAAATACTTAACCAGCATCCAGCTTTTGGCTAGAATTTTTTTTTTATAGTTCACAGCAAGTTTGGTAATAATTAAAAACAAATTGAAAAGAAGAATCGATCTGACATGAGACTTGAATAGTCAAAGGCTCACCCTTCAGCTCACTCGTCCTGTGAGCAGCTGAATCCCAGTTTTCATGCTTCTCCGACGGACAGGTTGCTCTCCAAAACACTGAAGCAATGTGAAGCAGGGAGGTCTGCGTCGGAGCGCACTGCACGGAGATCTGACAGACAAACACAAATACTCACAGCACGCTGCTCTTGTTGCTGCTGCTGCTCCTGCTGCTACTGATGATGATGATGGGAGGGAAGTTTAATCCAGCTGGTCGAGCCTCCCTCCTCCTGTTGCCTTCATGCGAAAGAGTGAGACTAAAGTAAAGTCGTCTGGTTCGTTTGGGTAGAAACGGGCTTTGTTTGTTCTCATGTGTGAATAGTTTCAGATTATTATTATTATCATCATCATCATCATCATCATTAGATAGATAGATAGATAGATAGATAGATAGATAGATAGATAGATAGATAGATAGATAGATAG
>NW_006800423.1:185046-197612 GCF_000485575.1 Poecilia formosa
GATAGATAGATAGATAGATAGATAGATAGATAGATAGATAGATAGATAGATAGATAGATAGATAGATAGATAGATAGATAGATAGATAGATAGATAGATGTTCGGTATGTGCTTAAATTTACAAATCAAGAAAGACAGAAAGAAATAAATTAAGAAATAAGGACAGAGAGAAACAGTCTTTTTTCTTTCACTCCTTTTTTTGTTTGTTTTTTTATTATGATTTTGATGATGAGTCTGATTCTGAGTTCAAAGACAGCGCTATCACTCCTGATACGAATCTTATTTTGTCGAACACGAGTGTCTTTTATTTTGAAGGGCTAAAAGTTAGGAGTCCAGCACGCATGCGCACAAGTAAACGCCACACAAATACAAACGGAAGACCCGGGTATTGGAAAGTAAAGACGAGTAAGTTGATAACAGCAAAACAATGATGTTTATTGTCTTATTCTTATTTTATAGTAGGGCTTTAGCCGTTAGAGCAACTTGACTTAAAACATGGTTTATTTTTGTTCTCGCAAAAAAACCGTTTCTAATGCTGCTTCTGGGGAACTTTTAGCTAACTTACTAACTTTCTTGAACTGAAACGAGTGCCTTGGAGTTAAGGGGCACTTAGGGTTCAATACCTAAGTCGTGTTTTGTCCCCATCAGTGCCAAACACCGGGAGCCCACTGACTGGGCTGTGAATGCGGACAGCGCCACATGGAGGCCGTGCTGAAAAACGTGGGCCGTACCGTGGAGCTGCTGGCCGTGGCTGCCCACAGCGGCGTGGTGAATGAGTGGGACGAGCAGACCGTGACCAGGGCTTTTCACTGGGCCAGGTACTGTGAGCATATTTACAGCAGGTTCCACGGTAACCCCGTCATCAGAGGAGTCCTGGAGAAGCAGCTGCAGCTCACCAATCACAGTTTGAAGGAAGCTCTTCCTGAATACAACGCAGTGTCGTTTTTGGATCTGGGTCGCTGCCAGGATCTGCTGCTCCTCTGGCTGTTGAACAACTCTGCATTGCCAGTCTCCATTATGAAGATGCTCTTTGAAACCAAGGCCTCTGCTGATTCTACAAGCAGCAACTATGAAGACGTCAGAGGCCTCTGCAGCCAGATTATTCAGTGCAAATCTGCCTGTACGGTTCTGCGTCCCCTCCTGGGCGTCCCCACTGTTGGTGCTGATGCTGAGGTTCAGGGAGAGATGCTGATGGAGAGGTTGGGGTCCGCGCTGAGCCAGAGCAGCGATCCCCTCCGGGCGGAGGACTTTCTGAGCTCCGTCCTTCAGGAATTTGAGGTTGCAGCGGAGCATTTGTGTCCAGTCATCGCTGCAGCTCTGCTGACAACAACAGACTCGGCTGCACAGACCGCCTCTCAGGATTTTCTCCTGGACTGGCTGCAGAGTCGGCGTGGCACGCTGCAGCACGTGTGCACTGCGCTGCCTTCCAAGGTTCTTGCAGACTTGGCAAAAAGACACCAGAAATTTAGAGATGCGTTCTGCAAGTTGCTGAAGAGGTGGGCCTCGGAGATGGAGTACAGGGTAACTGAAGGCGAATGGGTTCACGCTGCTACAAGCTCTGCTGTGTCCTTCCAGAAAATGACGGAGCATTATTTGGCCCTGTTTGAGGCCTGTCCCTCTCTGAGGACGGAAATAGAGGATGAGTTAAATGCACGGAGGATTGCTGATGGAGACTTTGATGTCAGAGGTCTGAGCGTGTGGGGGGACATCCTGTTGGCACTGAGAAAGTGACGCTCAGACCTCTGGTTTCTTTAGAGCTAGAAGATTTCACCAAGTTTACATGATAATCTGCCTGCCTGATGTGTATTAATACTAAATAAAATAAAATGTACTGCTTTCCAAAAAATAAGACAAATAAAAAGACATTTGATCATCTGAAGGATGCAGTGCACCTGTTCAGTACTGCTTTAATATATATTTATTATACTGGTGTTTGCTATTGAGTATTGTTCAAGAACGTCTTCTATGAAGTGGAATTGAACAATAAGGCAATAAATATTTTTTTTAGGTTATGTATTTATGTATATTTTTATGTTTTGTATCAGCAGGTATAATATCACAACTGTGGCACAGTTAGGACTAGTTCTAACCGTGCCAAAACATTTAAAATACGAAACAAAAACAAATATTGCCTTCAAATAGAACAACTTGAACCCAACAGCATAAACTCTTCCAATTACTCCTCACATAATGAACCAAATACATCATCTGCTTGTCACGGTGGCCCACATAGATTTCATGCTAGTACAATTTTTTTTTTATCTTTCTTCATAGGTTTTGTCAAATTATCCTTATAACGATTTGACCCAGAATCAGAAAGGCTTTGATGCAAATTTTTATTGCATATTTTTCACACTGTGACTGACTTAAAGCTGGAACACTGCAAATATTACAGAAAATACTTTAAATGTAAACCAAAATAAAATCAGAGAATAAGAAATAAAAAAAAAGAAAATTGAACACGTTAGGGTACAATACAATTTCACCAGCGATGCTCTTTGTGAAGCAAAGCTTCAGTAGATTCATACTGATGTAGGTAGAATCAGATGGTTAGGAACAAGGGATTTCTGTTTAGTTACCATAGCTGCAGCAGTGGAGTCTGGACTGCCGTATTGTCGTCGGTGTGAACTGTTCTGTGAAAGAGTCGGGAAAACGTGTCAAAGCAGTAAGAAATAGTTCATGCATTTACAAAAGACGCGCTCTGCTCTGCTGAGATAGTGATGATGACTGAGTTCATCCAGTTTCTTTAAGCAGGTCAAAGCAGTCAAGAAAAACTGTAAAACAAGTTTCACTGACTTTCAAAACTCATCACTTTATTTGTAGTATTGCAGAATGACTAATCTTTACGATCCACAGTATATGCTACATTATGGAATGTTGCTTGTTGCTGTTTGTTTAAAGAAATATGAACAAAGGCTTTTTTTGTCAGGTGTTGAGACACGTGAAAAAAATAAGAAAAAGCTCACTGAGTTTTTTTTAGAATTTAGATCAAATCGTTTTATGTTACAAAAGCCTTGACCTAAATCTAATACAATATATGCAAAGATTTTTTAAAATTGTTTTTCAATAGATTATTTCTAAGTTAAAATATTCTGATATAGATTTGCTTGATAAGTAATGACCTTAAAGTGCATAAAGTAATAAAACACAATCAGCAAAGCAGCCAAACACTGAATTAATTTAACTGTTTCCTAGCTACGTTCTCCAGAAATGATTTTTTTCCCCCCCTTTCTCTCACACTGTCAACATCCCCTCCAGCGCTGCTCGCTCCAAACCTATACATTTTGATTGGCTTCATGCCAGTCATGTGACTGGACTGGTAATTTGCACATCTCAGGCTTCACCTGCATGTCGAAGCGCCTCTGTGGACGAGGGATCAATTAGTGAGACTCTGGCCTCTCCCTCAGTCAGCCGGTGTGTGACAGGTCTCTGTCAGACGGCGGATTAGAGCAGAGGAGGAAACACCAACACAGCCACGGCTCGTTTAACACGCCGCGAAGGCAATTCACGTCGAGACAGACAAGGGTCAGTGGGCAAGGGCAGCTCCTACACAACCAATTTATTTCCAGGGAATGAAAACATATGCGTCAGGCTGGAGGAAATCCAACAGCGACTGAGGACTCTGACTGATCTATTGGGAACAAACACAAAGAGGAATTTAGTTTAACAAACCGATGAGTTTTTAATATAGTCTTGCAACTGAGGAGATTGTGGTTCTCACTTTTACTCTCAGCCTCACACGTAACTGGCAGGAGGTGTGAGCAGTCATGGCGATGACTCACATGTGTTACTGACTGACTTTCTGCAAGATGACAAGGTTTTAAAATGCTCTGCCTACAAACGTCAAAGCTGGAACCTGGCTTCCTTTTTGTTTTATTGAAATAAAATATCAGTTTGTAAAGTAAAAACCTCCAATATGTCATTTTAGAGAACAAATCTGTCTATTCCTGCAGGGAAGCAGGGTATTTTTTCTTTTTTATTTGCATTTCCTCCAGCATCCCTCCTTCAGTTTGCTTTCTGACATTGTTCTCCGTCAGCGTGGGGTGGCAAACTGCAGTGAGACGTGCTGAGAGTGGGGCACTGCTGTTCTGCGGCGTCCACAGGGTCACGGAGGATAACATTCATTAAAACTCAGACCCAGCCACCATCTGGTGGAGTGAATAGGGATTTCTCGGAGGGGGTGGGCTGCTGAAAGGGTAGAGCCTTCCCTCGGCACGCGCCTAAGCCCCTCTGATTGAGAGGGGAGGACCCCTGGTCACACCTGTGTCCCACTTAGAACGTGATGGACAAAAAATAATTCTGAGGAAGATATGGACTCTGTTCTGCATTAGTTTCATAAATTAAATAAGGCTGTCAGAGGAGCTGTTGTTACAGTAATTTGCATTTTAAAGAAAGGGAAGGAGTTTTTTTTTGGCCAGTAATCTGCTGAAAATATGAAGAAATGGAAGTGCAAAACAAAATTAAGCAGGTTTTTATAGCTAATTAGGCAAAAGTCAGCTCATTATAACCAATATGAGAGAATTAACCATCATATCTGACTTAAGAGGGTTAAAATGTGAAAAATCTCCTTTGCCTTTCAGTTTTGGTCCTGAGGAATCAGATAAAAAAACAAAAACTAATAATAACTCAAGAAACCTGATTGTGAATGAAAAGAAAATGTTTCTGTTTTTCAAGAATGGAAAAAATATTCAGACTGTTTTATAAGACACCAGATTTCAAGCATAACTCAAAATATGTCATTTTCTGTTGTTTCAATCATTACCCCATCAGCTTCATGTTGAACCTCTGTGTGCGAAGCACGGCGAGTCTCTGTGGAGGTGTCAGTGTAATCTGATATGTGGGAGGTGAAACTAGATGGACAACAGCTAGATCACATCACATTTGTTTGTATTCAGGGAATCTAAAAACAACAAAAAACAACCGCATACTTTCTTGTATTTTATTGGATCAATATAGAGCTGTGCATAATTGTGAAGTGAGTAGAAAGACATTTTCTTACAAACAAAAATAACAAAATCAGGGGCATTGTGTGTAATTTACCGACCCCTGGGCCTCCCCCACTCAGCTCCTTCAGACTAGCCAGCAGCAATTAGCAAACACCTGTTGGAACCACACATCAGCAGAGCTCATTGTACAAGGTATTTCTCAGTGAAATGCTGGTAAAAAAAAAAAAAGCTGTTTCAGAAAGAGCAGGAGTTTCTTAAAGATACAGAGGCCTTAAATTATGAAGTCAAACTTCTTCTAAGTCATATTTGACAAATACAACATTTTTATAACAACTGTGAGTAAAATAGTGACATGATTGTGGTATAAATGGCACTATATGGATGGAAAACGTAATAATATCTTTAAGGAATGTTTAAAGAAGGACTAAAATGACCAGATGAATGTTTTTAGCAATTGCTGGTACTGGGAGCTGAACAGGAAGAAAATACCCTGAAATTGGCAATATCAGCATGTAACAGAAGGAGAATTTTTTTGTTTGACCATGCTGTGTCTTGTGTGTATGTATTATATATATATATATATATATATATATATATATATATGTTACAAACTATAATTATGTAATGGTGGGTGGAGAACTCTCATTTATAACATGTTCATTTTTGCTGTAAAGCCAGTCTCGGCTGTCTGACTCTCCACTAATAAAGCAATTAACAAGGGAATTTATTTATGTGAATTTATTTGCCCTGAGGTGGGGCACTGTGCAGCAGGGGGAGGGTTGTCATAAAGCAGTAATTACTCCAATACTGTGTTGAAATGTGAAGCTGTAATTACTTGATCTTTCAGCGTACGACGGAGCTGAATTTTCCATGGGAAATTAAGGGCTATTGAAGCGGCGAGGAGGGAATGTCGAGGACATTTGGAGGAGGGATCAGGAGGATAATTGCATGCAGACAGACTCTCAGGGGAAGGGTGCAACCTCTGTCATCAAACACTCATTCTGGCCAAGGCCTCATCCCATTACAGTCCCCAAGGAGCGACGCTGCACCTGCCCCACCGACCCACAGCTCCTCAGCTCTCCTTCACGCACCCACAGATTACACAACCAGGCAGGGACGAGAGTGACTAAGCTTTGGGATGCAGCAAAAATAAAGCATCAGAGATGCAGGCTAGAGAACTGCTGAGAGCGTTTCACTTAACGTGCTGACAGGTTTCTATGCCCACAGGCCCGTCACAGGTGTAACAGCCATGACTTTGCAGCCTGGTTAGGCATGAGAAAACATGTTCCACATGAGCGGCGACACAATTGTGTTTTCCGTCAAATTAGCGCGCACTGAAAGGCGCGCAGTGCAACGGCAAGCGGCGTTTTAATGGCCTCCCTCCTCACCCTGGCGGATCAGAAGAGAAACCGGGATTTGCAGTAATTGCTGCCGGGGCGTCAACTGGGGGGAGATTCAGACGTGGAGCCGCTCCCTGTGATCGAGCTATCAGTCAGTTTCCACGGTCAGACTGTCCGTCATGTGCAGAAAACCGGTCGACTGCTGAAGCTCCCATCCACACAGTCCAACATAAGAGAGCTGTCTGTTTTATGCTGAATGTTTATGCAAGAGGCTGCAGTTGTTTTCAGTTTGCTCATGCACTGCAAACAACAGACAATGAAAACCCAGTGAGTTGCACTGATAACACGTTTCACAAATGTGGAATCAAAAATAAGTCAGATTCACTTGACTCATCGCCGCCCACAGGGAGAAAATGCACAGCAAGATCCACACACTTTAATACATCTAGATTTAAACATCATGATGTACTTAAGATAGAGATTATAGAGAAATCTGTAAATCAACCTTAATTATTCAACATGATTTACTCTCTCTTCAAGTCAATTACCAAATTCATCAGACTGTCTTTAGAAAATCTGCATGTTATGTCTTCCGCTTTTCATTTTGACTTCCTATTTTTATGAAGCGAGTCCAGTTGATGTTGGTGGCAGAGTTGCATAAGAGAAGCTATTCACTCACTTGCAGATTTATTCTGTTTATGCTTTTTTGTCACACTTTAATGTTTCAAATCATCAAAACAAATTATATCAGACAAGAATAATTTGCATAAATATTTATCGTTTCACTCATAAATGAATAAAATGATTCAAAACAACCTGGTTGTTCTTTCCTCATGACATCAAACTTCAAAATGTACCAGTGCCCTCTGCATCAAAGAAACTCTCCTCATGATGCTGCCACCCCCGCCGTACTTTAGACATGGGATGATGTTCCTTTGCTTTCTTCTGACTTTGCTAAAAATGCATCAGACTTTTAACAAAATACATTATCAAAAAGCATTATGGGTTTTTCCAAAAAAGGAAAGGCCAATCAGATTGAATGATGTTTTTATACAGCATCTATACAGACAGCTCTGGAAAAATGAAGAGCCCACTGCACTGAAACACCTCCTGGTTATTCCACCAAATGTTGATTTCTGAACTCTCCTTGAGCTAAAACATCAGTATTATTGTTTCTAAATGAATATGAACTTGTTTTCTTTGCATTATTTGAGGTCTGAAAACGCTGCGTCTTTTTTGTTAGTTTGAACTTTTCTCATTTTCTGCAAATAAATACTAAATTTTTGCTTAGGATTTCAGAGACATGTCAGTAGTTCATATAATAAAAGAACAACGTTCATTTCACTCAAACATAAACCTATAAAGCGTAAAATCAGAAAAACTGATCATTTTAAGTGGTCTCTTAATTTTTTCCAGAGCTGTATTTTTTCTCAACGGTTTTCAATTTCTAATTTGCAGATGAAGCTTTATGTACATAATGCTAACGGATTCTACCTTAAAAGAGTATTGATCATTTAACTGTTGTGCTTTATATGAAAGTAAATCAATAGTTGTGTTAAATTTAACACTTAATGTTGAGTTTATATGCAGGTAGGAGAACCAGACCAATATATTATTCTTTGTTTCTTTTGAGGTGTGGCTGAGGATCACAGTTTAGCACCAACATGACGCCTATGGAGCTGTTTTTCTCTGGACATCCAAACCAGAGTCCGCTGCAGAGTCGATGCTCCTTGTTCTACAGATGTTAAGCCTGCTTGCTTCAAAAATTACTGCTCCTGCAAGGCTACTGAGTCCAGTAATCTGTCCTCCTCTCCAGAGACGTCTTATATTGATTTACTAATGAGAAACATAGAAAGAGCAGGAGATGCTTGCACAAGGTTAACTAGTGAAACAGATTGTCTTCAGTCTGTGCATGATACAGTAAATCACCAAAACACACAACCAAATGTGGCTTTTATGTTTGTTTGTTTTTTTATAAAATATGAGTATTTTTATAACACTTTTAGACTCCAACATACATCTTCATTAAACACAATAATAGAAGCCATAAAATCACATTTATCTGTTTACATAAACTCCAGGCACAAAGCCATAATAGCATCTTTTGGTCATCTTAAACATTCTTAAATATTCATATATTTTTATACATCCTTGCAGGTGGTTTCATAAAGCAAAACAAAGAAAAGTGTCTAAACAGCGAAATAAGTCAAGTGGAAGAGCCATCTAATAGTTCATGTAGTCCACCCAAATGTCACGATATCAATGTGTCACAAGAAGTACGCGTGGTGGCCATGACAACAACCAAGGAACATCAAGCGATCACAAACAACTCTGCTGTTCGCACACACCACTGCATTCCTCGCCGTCAAAACGCAACAACATCATCTGCATAAAGAGCGATAAAGCTGGCTTCTCCAGACAGTGAAAAACTGTTAAAACACACACCTTCATGTTGATCTTCACGTGACTCAAAAAGAAGTACAGTTACATACGGCAAGCTTGTGTTACTTTACAGAACAGAATGTGATGGCTGGTACAGAGAATTTATTGCAGTGCACACCAAACATCAAGAAACATTTTTTTTTTGTCTGAGCAGTTGCCTTTTGATTTGTCTCTCACCGCAGCCTGATCATGAGAACTCGCCGTATTATCCATAACGGCAGCAGACACCCACCTAAGAGCTAAGCAGTTGGCTAAATGAGAACTATTTGTGACTGTGAAGCGTCGGAAACATTGATCTGAGCAAATTCATGCAACAAACACACTAAAACTCTACGATTCAGCTTCACTCACGCTTATTTTTGTCTTGTAAATGTATTGTAGGCCTCACTGGAGAAGATGAAGACCTTTTTTGCAAGCAGACGTCTCCCTGAAGAGGTACTGTCCATGAAAAATATGGCCTTTTTATATACTTAATGTCTACACAGATCAATGACCCAAAATCCACGATAGTCTCACAGAAACAGTATACAGGTAAATATCTATACAGTACATAAAACACATTTGAAACGTAGTAGAGTTTTTTTTTAGAACACTTATTGTTTCAGTGCAATCAGAGTAGTATCTAAGAGAAAGAACCTACGCGATGGTCGTCTGCAGTGTCATCTGGCTCATGTTGTTCAAGTAGATCAATGAGGTTTGGGTGCCTAGCATACGCCTGCAGTTTGCTTTGCAACTGCTGTCCGTATGTTCTGTGAAGCCCTACGATGTGCACGTATGACAAACAATAATCTAATGAGGATATTTCTCGTTTGGAGTAAACTATTTCTTTACATTTCATGTGAAACTACTTGAACACACAGAATGGGTTTAGATATCTGATACAATGCTTGTTTGTGCAATCGCCGATGGCGCGCCTGTTTTTTTTTGTTTTGTTTTGTTTTTTTTAGGCAGGCTCACCATAGCTGTATGGTTTAAGAGTAGCCACGCTGAGTGTACATCTTTCCCGCCGGCTCCTGAACGTATTCCTCCGTCTTGTCCCAATCCTGCACCCAGCCTCCGTTGAGCTGCGCCGTCGCCCCGTAGCTTTTGGCCGGGCCGCCCATGGCGCCGTAGCTCTGCGTAATGTCGCCCGTCTCCTCGGCCAACTCGTCCTCATCTATGAAGCCGCACTTCTCCTCACTGGTTTCCTCAGGGTCGGCCCATGGCTGCTTCTCCCCAGAGGCAAAGATGCCATAAAACACCACGCCTCCGTAATGCACAAGGGAGGCGATGAGGAAGACGTACTGCCACTCCTCGCGGGTCTGAAACCAGAAAAAGATAAGATATGCACTGAATGAAAAATATGTAATTCATTTCAAAGCTTTCCCACATTATAATGCCACATTTCTGCAATGCCATTTTGTTGAGAAACAAACAAATCTTCTGGGAAAGGGGGAAAAAATGCAATAACCCGAGGTTCATAAGTGTCCGCACCTTTAAATCAATACTTTGTTGTATCAACTTTTGATTAAATTTCAGTATTCAGAGTGAAATTCTGATTACATTTCAGAGTGAAATGGGATATCTTAAGTCGGTAATATGTGCTCAGTCAGTAAAAGTTGCAGAGGTTCTCTAAATCTGTCAGATTGTGACGACATCTTTTACCTGCAGCCCTCCTCAGCTGAACCCAAAGAGCTTCTGCTAAATCTGGTCCTGGACTCTCGCTAGGCCATTTTAAAACTTTTATTTTCTTCCCATCAACAATTGTAAAGTGATATCAAGTGTACTTGGACTCTCAGAGTTGGTAAAAAAGGGGGGAAAAATCTCTTTTTTTTAGCTTTCTGTCAGGTTTTTGGTCAAAATTGATATAGAATACTGGATAATAGGAGCTATTTATAATTTCACCCACCTTAGCTTTCTGTTATGTGAAGAAAGGAAACCCAAAGCATTATGTTGCCACTATATTTCACCACACAATATTGTTTTTGTGCCAAACATAGTTTATGAAACTGTAGCCCAAAAGTTTACGGTTGGTTTATTCAGACTCTACATAAGTTTTCTTTGAGATTTTGGCCAAGCTCGAATGTTTTACTAGGAAGAAAATAACTTTGTCTTCTTCCAACTTTATGTGTAATTAATGAAATTACCCCAACAGAAACAGAACCAGTTGGAAATTCTTCCAGCTTCTTCAGTTTTTGCTGTTAGCGACGTCGCAGGATCTCTGAGCAGTTTATGCCTCGTCTTTTCATCAGTTTTGAAGAAACATCCAGTTTTTTTTACTGACTCAGTTCTGACATGGTTTCTGGATACATTGGTTATTGTTTTCACTATACAGTGGCATCGGTATAATACTGTGGAGCTTTTTAATACCCTTTCCTAAGTGATGCTGTTGTGCCGTAAAATCTTTATAACATCCCTGAACTCTACGGCTTTAGCTAAGTGGGAAAGAAACGAGTAACGTTATAAAAACTGAACTTTATTTCATGATCAGATTCACTGTGAGTCATGTTCAGTGTAAAAAAGAATGAATGCTGAAACTGAATTAAAAAGTACTTCAATAAAGTTTTAATTCATTTAGTACAAAGCATCACATTATCAATATCTCATTCATTTAATTACAAAATCCTGAAGTCCTTCAAGAGCTATATTTAATTTAATGCAGCAGTACCACAAATAGCAGGCTATTTTAAAAGGGAAAATGTTATTTTTGTTTGCTTTGGTGAATCCAATGACCCTTCTTTTCCTCTTTTCCTGTTTGTACATTTCATATCCTTCCAAAATAATAAGTAATCCATCTTTAGAGCTAAAAATAAATCACTATTTTGTTCCTTCAGAGGCGTGAAACAGTTTGTTATATAACCATTCCCATGAAAAAGACTCACCTTGTGCTTTGTCATTGCTCCCACAATGAGTGGGCAGACCATGCCTGACAGAGTCCCCACACCGTTAGAAATGCCCATGAGGATGCTGGCATAACGGGGAGCTATGTCTAGATGGTTCACATTAAACCCTGCAGCAGAGACAGAAACGGTGTTGAGCTCTGCGAGAAACAGCACGGAAAAATAATCTGTTCTTTAAAAAAAACTTACCTGATATTGCAAATCCACTAAAGCCCACTGCCAGCACCAGGAAGGAGATGGCCACACCTTTACTGTGAGAGTATCCGACCACTAAGAGGAGCGTCGCTTCCATACCAAACCCTGAAAGACGCAGGACAACTCAGTAGAAAGACTCAGACATTAAAACGGAGGAAGACGAGTCGGAGTGACGCCTCACCGCCGCAGTTCATGATTTTACGGACGGTAGTGGTGGACATGATGTTGTGGGTTCGTAGGTAGTCTGCTAACTGGCCTCCTAAAGGCACAATGATGGTCATGACCAGGTGAGGGAGAGCCGACAGCGCTCCAACCTGGAAACACATCAGACGATTCTCTGAGGCGGCTGGTACAGCCAGAATGAAACATCACAACAATGTCAGAACAAATATGTTTCTGCATTTCAATCTCTGATGCAATAACTCACCGGAGTAATGGTGGCTTCTCACTGTGACCCTGAATTACACCTGGCATAGTAACGTGAGTTATGATTTACACCCCCAGTGCAGGGCAGAAGTCAGGATGGTTTGAGATTACTTGGATTCTGCTGTCTGGATTGTTTTTGTTTTTCATCAAGGAATGAAACAAATCACAAACTGCAACCGTATTTTAGAGGAAGTCATAATAAAACAGCCAATTTAAACGACTTTTTGTTGCTGCTTGCTTTCACATGTCCTCCTAAAACTGAAATACCTTCAAACGTGTTAGTGTCCATTTACAAAATGAGACAACAAATAAAATATATATAAAAATTTAAATATATA
>NW_006800423.1:197622-212020 GCF_000485575.1 Poecilia formosa
TATATATATATATATATATATATATAAACACAACTGAAAGACAAACAAATCAGTTAAATAGAAAGACACACAAAATAAAAGAAACTACAACAATCTCTGTGACATAAATGTGCACATCTATAAATTTGCTCCCTTTAGCTAAACCCATAGATTTTAGATGGATCAAAATGATCCTTACATTAAGATGGCATCAGCTTGTTTTCATGTTTTTATTTATTTTTATAATGCATTATATGAGACATTTTAACAGTGGTGTTTATACTTTTTATATTCACCTGACCATATTGACCTTCTGCACATTTAATGTTGATTTGAATAAGTACCTGTTCAATAAAACACAATGTAAAGCAGCATGCAAAAGCACAATTTGTCAGATGACAAAGGATTGTGGGTAATGTAGTATTTAAGTATGCGTCTCTCCATTTTGGCTTCATCCTTGTTCAATAAATAATGTGCAATCTGCTGTGTTTGTGCACAATCCAGCTGAAGTTTGAACAGCCATAGAAACTGCTTGAGATCAGATCATATTTATTACCTCCTTATAAAGTTTGTGAAACCCCAACATGCAGCTCTTTACATTATACTGCAACAGCAATGATATAAGCGCACGACAACCAAAACTAATGAAGATCAATTTGAAAAAAATCTTCTTTTCAATCACACTGCACATTCTCATGCATGCACTAATAGTTTACTAAATTCAATTATTACTTTATAATAACATGATAAAATGTAATAAAATAAAATGTAAGGGTTTCTGGCAACGTCAAGCACACCATCAGTCTGCTTTTAGATCTACAGCCTCAGGTTCTTTTGCAATCTAAACGTTAGAATAGAGTTCAGTATGCAAATCAGTAACGAATGTAGTCGGTGTCCAGTTTTTTGATTCTTTGTTGAGATTCTGCAATGGTTTGCACTTGAAAGGAGTGGTTACACATTCTGTCATGAGATGGAGTCTGTTCTGTCCTCTCGCGGTCCAGCCGGTCGAGGCAGATGGGCTCGGCTCCCTCAGTCTGGTTCCAATGGTGGTCTCATTTTTTACGGCAGATTTTCTTTTCTACTCTAATCATCCATCTGAATTCTGTTCAGAACTGAATACGGAACTAGAATGAGGCTGCAGTTTTGTCCATTTAGCTTTTCAACCAGTATATATCATAAACTAGCATTTAATAGGAATTAAATCTTTTTAGCTGGACATGATAAAAACAAATTGCCAAAATATCTGTACATTAGTAGGTGTATGAAAACAGCTCATTCACAGTTTTTAAGCTGTATGTAAGCTATTTTTATTGTCATGCTGTATGTGAGTTTTTGGCTTTACTACCAATTAAAGTTTTTTTTTAATGATAGATATTTTTAAAATTACAACAATACCAGTGACTTACAGAGATATGAGGGCAGTCATCATGAGTGAATTCCTAATTTGACTTTACACGTATCTTAGCTTGAGGTATATTTGACAGAATAAATGTGTGTGTTTATGAGAAATAAATTCGATATAAAAAGGAGTTGTTGTTTACCTTGCTGATCTCAAAACCAAAAACTTCTTCAAAGTATGCAGGCTGGCTGATGAGCAGCAGGTAAAAAGTCCAGCTCCTGCAGAAATTGGCCACAATGATTGCATAGACAGGCATGGAGGAGAAGAACTTCCTCCAGGGGGTCTTAAATTTCTGCAGAATCGGAACAAACACATGGTCAGTTGGAAATGGCCTGTACAGAAACGGGGACTCCAAATGGGTCAGAACTCACATCTGTAGCGCCCATGAGCTGGGCACTTTCACCGATGCTCTCCTCAATGTAGCGGCGCTCCTCTTCGGTGATGGTCGGGTGCTCCGCCGGGCTCTCGTACGACACCAGAATCCAGAACATGTACCAGAATATTCCAAAGAATCCTGACCAGAACACGAGAAGATTACTGCAAACGCAGGAGGACTGACAGGGGTTATGGATAAGAAAACGCAGTGGTACGCAATGTTTTCAGGCATTGCAAGTCAAGAAATATGAAACCCATAAACTGTCACCTTGTCACGGTTTATTAACAACACCACTGTAAAATTTTGGCATCAGAAAAATGCATAGTGTAATGATTCAGCAACTCGCTTTATTTAAGGAAACCTTTGTCTTTTCCTGAATGTTTTGGTGAAGGTCTGCAGTGACAGTGGTGCTCACCGTACACGTAGAAGACCGAAGACCATCCTGTGTACTGCACCAGGATCCCAGCCAGAGGCATGGCCACCACTGCACCAGCGTACGATCCTGAACAAGGCACAATGCCATGAACAAGCAGAATTTGATCCTGCCTGTGTTGGTTGTACACACAACAAATTAAACGGCTTCCAGAACAACCCCGTGTAATTCTAAACCCGTATTTGCATCTCAGAGTTGATGTGCTGATATAATCAGTGTGAAACCAACGATTCAGATTTAGTTACAAACAATAAGTGTTAATGTTTTGTACCACAAAAGGAGAGAGTTGCCAGACGACTTCTTTCCAGCGGTGGGGCCCATTTACTCCATATGCCATGGCAGGCTGGGTAAGTCACTCCCTGCAAAGTGACAAAACAGAAGTCGGATCATGTCTTTCATGTTTTTTTTAATTACAGCGCCTTGCAAAAGTATTCTCACCTCTTGAACCTTTTCAGTGTTTTGAGTTTTCACCGCAACTTCAGTTGATTTTATCAGGATTTGATAGACCAACGTGGTGCAGAGCATTATGGAAGGAAAATGATTTTGTCTATAAAAGCCTCATTTTTCTCCCACTTCAACACGATGTGCTCCTTTGTTTTGTACCATCACAAAAATCCAAACAAAACACATTAAGCCTTGTGGTTGGAACGTGACAATGGGTTAAAAAGTTCAAGTGGTACAAATATTTCAGCAAGGCACTTTAACTAGACTGTTTTTACACCTTCACTCAATTACTCCCCATGTGAAACTGGCTCTTTCTAGTTGGTGAAAGCCTTCCAGAGCAAACCGAAGCTAATAACAAACACACTGACATGCATTTGAGCCGACCTTTCTAATCAGGACTAATAATCCAGTGCAAATTCAAGACGACTCTCCATTTCACGTAAAAAAATAAATAAATGAATAAATAAACTGAACTGTTCCCATTAAATCTTCATTAAACACTAAGTGGCATACAATCAACTATTGATAGATACAAATTGCTGGGGCTTGCAGTGGGAGACAGCCTGAAATGCTAATGCTTAATCTGCAGTAATAAGTTGTGGCGTTGGACACAGGCAGTTCGCTCTCCCTCACTGCTCACGAGCGGCTATTGAAATGACAGCGAGCAGCTCAACACGACAAAAGAGGCTGACCTTCAATCTGATAACAGCACATTTCTCTCTCCTGAAATGAAGCCCCTTCTCGAGCCGAGGGAGGCGGCTGCATCAAGTGGTTTTTATGCTACCTCTTTTGTTCAGCATGTTTCCAGCTGTTTCAGCATGGAAAACCATTTAGACACGAGCCCTGCTATTCATAGCATCAATGCCGTTTGTTGGTCAATCTGTGTACAGTAACATGAATGGGGCTCCATCATAATAGGACCCATACCACAGTCCATTTCAAACAGAAAGCAGAAGGTTTCCGTGGTTTACTACGAGGTTCAGATAAAGCTCTCATCCTGATAATGAGGCAACAATTCAAAGAGCTTTAAAGGTCAGAAAGAGATGTGCAAACTGTGCGTCAATACCTCCACCAAGCCTTGCAGTATCCTTAGGCAAATAACGCATCCGTAGTGCGTACGGGCGGCGGAGGGAATGAACATGTTCAGGATGGATGTCAGGACAATGGCAGCACCGAAAACCCTGGACAAAAACATTGTGGCTGGTTAAAAAAACGAAAATAAAACCCTGAACGTGTGTCAGTTCAAAAGCAGCAAAAACAATGACATTGTTCTCTGTTGCAACAACAACAAAAGGCATCAGATGGCATCATAGGATCATTAAAAAATCTTAATTTTATTGAAATCATCAAGCCATTCAAAATCAAATAAACAAATAAAGACACTAAAACTGTCATTTAGACGCTAAAACTGTCATTTTACATTTAACTGTTATCCTCCTCATACATTTTTATCATTTTTTCATGTTTTTCATCATAAATCCCCGTTGCTGATTTGTTCGATTCCTTCAGCAAACAGCTGGCTAACCGGCTCGTCGGTGAAATAATAACGCTGGCTCTGCAGACACTGAGGTTGTACTACGATCATTACCTAGAAACAGATTTCACACAAGGTTTGGGCTGGTGCGGTTGCCATGCGTCCCAACATAAAGGATTAGACACGGCCGTCCCATGGGAGCTCATTAACATGAGGCACGCCTGGCGGCCATGAACCAAATCCCCAGTTCATCTGCTGGTTGGCTCCAAACCCAACATTCATATCTTTGTTTTTAGTATAAAACAGGTTTATAAATTATTATCCTTTACAATCTTCCCATTTTTTGTTTTTTAATGGTAATGTTTTGCAGTGGTTAATCTCTAACGACATAATTTGGTAACAATTCTTATCCATTAAAAAAAAAAAAATGAAGTGAAGTTGTTGCTTTAACCAACCTTTATTCTTGTTTGTTGCCTCGTGTTGAACAGGAAGTCTATGATTTGTATTATAACTTAGTGAAAATGAAGAACTTCTGAGTTAGATCACATTAAATTAGCATTTATTTTACTCAGAATTATTAAGTAAAATCCCAAATCCCCGACAAAAATGTATGCAATTTATTACTATAAATTGTATTGATCACATGCAAACAATTTTGCTTTTAAAATTGGGGCTGCATCTGGTAAGAAACTGAAGCCTGACGGTAGAAACTTCGTGTTTTTACCTGTTTGCAGCCAGTCTGGAGGAGATATAGCCTCCTGGAATCTGAGTTACTATGTAGCCCCAGAAGAAAGAGCCATGGATCATTCCCACGGTCTCTGGGTCCCAGTTGAATTGTGCTTTCTTAAAAATAAAGACAAAAAAAAATAAATAAATAAAATACAGTTCGTTTTGTACACTTCATATAAGTATTTAAAAAAAGCGGAGAAATATTTCATTTGCTTTATTTGTGAGAGAAAAATAGGAGAAAACAAAGAAAAAAAAACAAACATTTCTCTATTTTCTGCAACTGTAAAACCAACAACTAGATAAATAAAATAAAATGAACGGTCTACAGGCTCTGGCCCCACCATCACCTATCGGGGGCTCCCTGGTGTGGAGGAGGGCGGAGTTAGCACCTCTTTGACGATGATCTTGCCGTTCTGATGGATCGTGCTGTTGTTCACCATGCTGACGATGGCCACACCCAGGTTACAGCGGATGCCGAAGGAGATGCAGAAGCCGAGCCCGCTCAGCATGGCGATGATGTATCTGCGCGGAAGCCCGAAGCAGGTGCAGTCACACAGCGGAGCCTTGCGCTCCTGGTCCTCCCTGGGTCTCCCATCCTCCGTCAGCTCGATGGCCTCACCTGTCTGCTGCCGCTTCTCCAGCCTCCTGCACCACAAGGCGATTATATAACAGCATGAACTCGGTTTATTTTTTATTTTTTTTTTGGGGGGGGGGGGATTACACATGCTTTTTATTTTTTATGCACGCAGACGTGCATAACAAAAAAAAACAATTTTTCTTGCTGACTTACTGAGAAAAAAGGACAATAAAAACCTTTTTTTTCCAAGGATGTGTTCTCTATCCATCCTTAACGCATCAAAGGGGATAAACTCTCGTTTTTCTCTCAAAAAATATGCATCTCCCCTTCAATTGATTCCATAAAATCAAAACATTATTTTCGTTTTCTTGCTGTAAAGGGGAAAAAACCCAGACCTTCATACCGCAATGCAGCATCATCATCAATATCCTTCGTTTGGAGATCATTTCAACTGTTTTCATTTTCTTGTATATATATATATTTTTTTGTTTAGCCTTTGCTTTAACTCACGACTCATTTCTCCACAGAAAACCTGAGGTCTAGTTTCCTACGACCCGGTTGGATGTGAAGGCCTCACTCGGTAGAAATGGGCCTTTTTCTCGGTAACGAGTCACGTTTCCGCGCTGCAGCCTTAAATTCAACAATTTCGACATGAAACACGAATGAATGAGACCTGCGCAGGACAAAAGGTTACATTAAAACTGCGACATAAAACACAGTAATTCAGCAAAAACGCTTCTTTATAATTTTTTGCTCTGTTTAAAAATACTCTATCATTTCGCTCCGTTTTTAAAAGAAAAAAAAAACAGCTTTGTAAATATGCAAGAATCTGAAACAAACTGTTCTCCCCGCTTTTCTCTTGGATGAAGTTCATCGATCCGAAATTATGAATCCGTGGGTATTACAGATATCTCCAGGACTTTGTGTCACGACTCGTTCTCTTTCATTAATTATTAAAAACACCCCCAGCTGCTGGTGGAGGGGAGACCGTCCTCCTGGGAAATAATCTGATCCTTAAATATTCGGGCCACACGACTCTGCTGTCACTGTATTCTAAGAGTGAGAAGATTTAAGAACGAGAGGGAGTTATGCGGGCATCAGTTTTTGGAAGGTTTTTTTTTATTTTTTATTTATAAGAAACAATGACATTAAATTAAATCACTTCTTTCTCTTACCTGTACAGTTTCCCCAGGGCCTTTCCTGCGATCTGTTTAACCCCCTCTTTGATGGGAAATGCCTTCTCCTTCCCTGGCTCCATTTCCAAGTTGTCTTTTCAAAATTAAACCCTAAGATACTATGATAAAAGGGAGTGCGGCATAAAAAAGCATATTGTTACGATGTTATTCCAAATATTGCGTGTCTTTCTTCGCGTTAGAAAACGCCTCGATGTCCTGAAAAGAGGAGCTGTGAAGAGGGGGAGAGAAAAAAAATGGAGAAACAAGGAGGAACAACGCTCAGCCAGAAAGAGAGGGATTCACAGTCACCAAACAGCAGTCAGATGAGTCCGCTGGTGATTTGCGCGATTTTAATCCGTGAGGTGCCATTTTTAAAGATCTTCTCAAAAGCAGCAACGCAGAGGGGATGAAAAAAAAAAGCAAGATTATTATTTGAGATGTGATGAGGGGAGGATTTCCGGTCCTATCTGAGGTGAGGATCTCCGGTGTGGCAGCAGCCGGAGGAGGATCTCGGCATCACGAAGGAGCACGAAGCGCGTCTACCTGTCAGCAGCTCCTCCCTCCCTCCTCTCCTGCCTCCGCGCCTCTAATTCAATTATAGAAATTCAAAACCTGTCAGCGGGAACAAGCTGATCGACCGCCGTCCTTTTCCTGTGTCTCACTGAGCTGGAAGTGGTTTGTATTTTTAAGAAGATGAGATCTAAATCAGTTCACTTGCAGCATCTCAGCGCGGAGACATTTGACCTGCTTATGGCGATAATTCACATCCGGGAAACTTTAGTACAGAAATAAATATGTTTTTGGCTGATTTGTTGTTTATTTTAAAAATGACTTTTTGCCATTGTTTCTTGGAGAACCTATATCCGGTTATATGTAAGGAGGGGGAGCACTGGACTTATAAATGTTACACAAAGCACCTGGAGGCGGTCCTAGCCTGTTCAGCGCCCTGGGCAAACCAACATCAAACATTTGTGAGTGGAAACAAACACTTGTGGAAATTCGCTCTCGACAAAGAATTCCTGACAGAGTGACCAACACAACCAAACTGTCTGACTTTGAACAAATGCCAGATGAAAAACAGGGCGTCATCCCACATCAGTGTGTGACCAAGCAGATGATCAAAGAGGATGAAAGAGGAATCAGGCTTCTGAATGTTTCTGTTTCTTCAGACTTAAACCAACCAATCCAACAAAAGATTTGACAAAATATTTCTCTTGAGCGAAACTCTTGATTCTGTTTCTCAACAGCTTATAGTTCATTCCTCTGTTTTGGGAAGTAACAAACAAAGATCCATTCTCTGCTGCTCTGTTCCCTTACTTATAGAAAAAAAAATGGCAGCCATGCTTCCTTGACTTGCTTACAAAAGCAAAACTGCAAAAACAAAAATCTGTTTTATTACCTCCAAATGAACATTGTGAATAAACTAAAATGTAAAATAATCCAAGAACATTTTTAACTAATTTAAAGTAGTAAAATATGAAAGAGGAACTACCATTATTAAACAATTATGCCATTACAATATAAATAACAAATTGTCATTGTAATTAAATAAACTGACATGCGCTAGAGGAGAATGTTTGCCTGTGTGGTTGTAAATCAACTGATATGAAGTTTGTCAATCTGAGTTATTACAGTCGGATCTGTTGGTGTTACAGTGTTACATGTTCTGTTCATTAATTATTAAAAGCGTCCCCAGCTGCTGGTGGAAGGGAACCGTTCTCCTGGGAAATAATCTGATCCTTAAATATTTAGACGATCCATTCCATGAAGAAGATTTAAGAACAATAAGGACATTTGTTGGCATAATGTTTTTGTTTTTTTTCTCCCCAAGACAATAGGAGATAATGTGAAATAAAATTAAATCACTTCTTTGTACCTGTACAGTTTCCTCTGGGTGTTTCCTGCCATCTGTTTATCCCCACTTTTCCTTAAATTGTTCAACACAATTTAAGATTTGTGAAACCTTTATTCTGTTTGTGAAAACAAAAATATAAAACAAAGAGCCCCCGATGCAATGAGGACATATTTCATATGTAAAGGAAAAGAAGAGGTTGATCCACCATTTCTGCAAACAGTAATCACAAATGTATTCTCTGTGGCTCTCTGCTGTTGGGTAAAAACAACAAAACACTGAATTTAACTTTGGATTCTTCACACGGTACGCTCGTCAGTTTATGTACATATTAAATTCATTTACAAGTTGACAAAATTTAATTTTTTGCTCAATTGTACCAATTTGGACATGAAGGTTTGATTTTAGAAGTTACTTTGTTCTTAATAAATCAATGCTGAGATTCCAAAGACTCTGGGTGGCCCTCTGCTGGGACAGCGGCTAAGTTCGCTTATGCCTCAGGCTGGCTCTGCCTCAGAAAAATGAGTATATCTAAAAGGAGAACCACATGGAGACCATTACGCGTGTTTTTTTGGGGAAAAAGGGTTGAACCCAGATCAAAATTATTTACTATTATTTACATGAATCATTAATTTTTTATTTAATGATTAACTGATATTACACATGATTTATAATATAGATCAAGCTAATTGATTAATATCTATTGGACTATTGTCCATAAATCTATAACTAGGTAATTCCTTACAATTTGCCTGGACTGGAGTTCTCCCCTTGTCTTTGTCCTGTTGACCTCTGATGCCAACCCAACCAGCCCTGCCAGGATTTTGAGGTGTAAACCCCACCCCTCCCCCCAACTCCCCTCCAAAAGTGTGAACAAACACTGAATAGTTATGCGTTTTTTTTTATTTGGCCATCTGTTCTGGGGTCTGTAGCTGTGGTTTCCAAACACAGAGTGGGTTTCCTGTTGAAGTTCTCCATGAATCAGTTGAAAAATCTGTACAATAATTGCAGAAATCATATTATGTTGCGACAGCAACAGGAGAGAAAGTCATTTACGTAAACAGGTGACGTAATAGTTCTGCTTGTTTTGTCAAAAATATCAAGTCCAAAAAAGTCAAGAATCTGAACAATAAACGACAACGCCGTCTGAGTTCGGAGATTTATTTCTGTTGTCTCATAACTTGGTACAGGACACTGATAAAAAAAAAAAAATGAACACAAGCAAATAAAAACATGAACATTTACCATTAAAAATACAGTAAACAAGTTTATTTTTGCCTGAAGAATGATCAAAAACAACATATCCTGACTCAAATATAATGGCAGAAAACTTGGGAAAAAAGAAATTAGGTAGAAAAGTAAAACCATAGGAAAAATGGATGAGATGTTTTAAGGCATAGTGGTCAGCAGAGCCACGGCGTAGATAAGGCAAACTGGAAGAGAGGCGAACTTACACAGGATTACATCTCAAACAGACCTACGGATTCAATAAGTTTACATCCGATTCAAGTCCTTCAATGAACAGAAATGTTCTGCATGTTTTTATTTAGGCAACAGATGAAATGTCCTTTATATAGTTTCTAAACCAAATCTGCATCCTTAAATAAAAAAAAACCCATATATATATATATAAATATCAAAGTTTGATCAAACTAAAAGGTAGATAACTGCTTCCTAAAACACTGATCACAATGTCTTAGTGTCGTGATAATGATAAGTTATAAATGTTCATATATTGGTAGTTGCATTACTTTAAGTGCTTTGTGCAAAATAAAAGGAAAATGTGTCTTTTATTCTGAGGAAAGCGGAAACACAGGGATGGACGCAGGTGCTGGCTGACGGGCTTTGTGTAGCGAAGCAAACACAGGCTTCCATTCACTGGTGTGTGGTAAACACGCAAAAAAAATACATTTTTTAAAATTTAAAAAGAGAGCACTCTTATCCTTTCATCGCTGTGTACACAATCAGCGCTAAACAGCTGCTGCTACCACAGCTCAAAAACTGGCCTCTGCAGGATCAAATCTGTCCTTCGTCACAGTCGAAACAGCAGCACTGATTTCCCTTCAGAACAAAAAGCTGCTTCACATCTCAGGTTTTGGCCTGGGGAAAATAATGAGGTGAAATTAAGAGTAACAATCGATATTAGCCTGATGGATTTGATGTAATTTCCGCAGTGACCTTAATGATGATGAACTGATCAAAGCAAATCTGGTTAAAAATAAGCTGAAGATATGAACACAGAACTGCAGAAATCCTCATCAGAATAATAAAAAATAAATAAGCGTGGATATTAAGGCGACTCTTTGGTGGCACTTTAAATAACCTTACACCAAAACAATAGTGAGCCGTCTCTTAAAGACACAGTGCGGCTTATTGTTTGAATACAGTAAAGTTTGGAAATCTTAACTTCACAAGAAGAGAGTGATGTCTAAATTCAAGTGTGTCAAATCGTCAGCATGCACAGAGTTTTGGTCTTTAAAGCCGGTGAATCCACAGTCAGCAGGTGAGTAGACAGACTGACCAGCCGCTCCCTGCGCTAGAGGACCTCCGACAGCACCTCGTGTTTGGGTAACGTCGGGTAGATCATCGGCGTACAGGTGCACTCCTTGTTGTCTTGTTGGCTGAGCTGTATTTTCAGCTTATTGACTTCATAGTCGTGAAGATACTCCTGGACGAGGAAGCGCTCCCTCTTTACCCGAGCCCTCACGTCAGAGGGAACGTCCGGAATCAGCCAGGCCACAAAATATTTAACCAGGAAAACAACATGCTGTGGAGGAAGAAGAAGAAACTTATTAAAACTACGGTGCTTTATGCTCATGCACAGAACTACTTACATTTTCTAGATGCAGCATTAAAGAAGGAGCTTTTCTGAAGAAAAAAAAAACTGCATAGTTTGCAGACATTGATTTGCTGTCCTTGAACAAAGAAATCCCTACAGTGATAACATACAGTATATTCTTAAATAAATTTCAGATGAAAATCCCAGATTCTTGCAAAATTCTCAGTCCTTTGCTGACATTTTAAAATAAAAGATGGAAACATTAACTAGAAATTTATTGCAGAGGAAAAGATAACTTGGAAACAAGCAAATAAAGGCCACAAGGAAATAATGCAGAAAATAAAAAAAAGAACAGATTAGAGGAAAACATCAAAAAGCCCAACCAGAATAACAAGCAATAAAGAACAGAAGATATGGTTCCTTCATGATATCCAGATTACAAAGGGATTTTTAGATTCTAAGTGTTCAGATTTCTCGACTAATGTTCAGTTTGGATCGTTGCTCATTTAAAACGTCTCGAACTGAACGGTGGAGAAAGTGAGGCTTGTTTTCTTTACCTCCATAATAATGATGAAAGCTAGCTTGGCAGCTAAAATATGCCAAAACTGCATCGTGTGGAAGTACTGCTTCTCGTGGCCGGGGGGGTAGCGATAATCACGATACCTGCAAAGAAAAACGTATGAAAATCAGACATTAGAACTTCATACGGATTAACTTTAATGCTTTGATTGAAATTCAAAAACAAGATTGAAACTGCGCTGTTTAGTAGCAATGTTAGCACACAATATGACACTGACTGAAAACACCAGTTTTATTGTTGAATTAGATGCACATCATCATCATCATCACTACTTATATGCTGAATTTGATCAAGTTGGCGTCCCACAGCATGATGCTACAACCCCTGTGTTTCATAGTAGAGAATGTGTGTATGGGATGTGTGTGTGCTGTTATTTTCCATCACATGTAGCCTTGTGTACAGATTTATCTAATAGATTAGAATATTATAGAAAACTTTGTTTTTTTCCAGTCACTTAACCAAGTGAAACAGTACGTAAATTTATTACACACAGATGTTTTAAAGCCTTATTTGATAATTACTGCATCAACGACTGTCTTCCAGCTGGCAATGAGCTATTAAAGCCCAGCTGATGCAATGAGCAGGATCTCATTTCTTAAAGAACTTAAACACATTGTGGGCTTTAATAGCTGGGCTATTAAAGTCCAGCTATTAAAGCCCACAGTGTGTTTAAGTTCTTTAAACCTCTTACACCCTCAGGGGGTATAAATAAATTTAAACTTAACATTTTGGGCAAAACCTTTATGCGGAATAGTTTTTGAAAGATCAAAGCCTCTTTTAGCGGATAATAAAAAATAAAAAAAATTTAAAGGCACGTGGAGCCTTTGTTTACAGAGCGAGCCGAGGTCGTGGCAGCTGGACCCACCGGTGGGTCCGTCGGGTTCTAGGGGTTAAGAAGAACTTGAACACATTGTGGTTGTGGAAAACTTTCCAGACTTTAAAGTCTGTCCAAGATCAGTCAAATCACTGGCATCAAGCACAGAAAACATTTCAAGACATTGAAAAAAATAAATAAATACTGAAATTGGGTTGACAACTGTCCATTACTGACAACATAAAGCAGGGTGGGCAAAAAAACAAAAAAAACTAAAGTCAAGCAAATTAAGTAGCCCATTTTGTTTGTGTAGGAAAGGGATCTTATTCACTGTAGATTTAAAACGTAAAAATGCACATTTGCTGTGTTGAAACAAAGTGGCATCTAGTTTTAAAATTATTTTAGACTCAGTTGAACAAATTTATTCTTTCAAAACACTTAATAAAAGCAATGAAATAAAAGCTGATTCGGCTGCAACAAAGTCTATCAGGATAGACGTGGTTGTATTCATATTGAGACTTTGGTTGCAAAAAGATGAATATAATGTGTTTTTTTCCATTGTAAGAAAATTATGTCAATAATAGTTTCACCATGAATTTTGCATCATTGTTGAAGTGCAGTTGGAGGCCACAAAAAAAAAAAAAAAAAAAAAAAAAGCATTAGTCCAGGAGCCACAAATGGCTCCCGGGCCACAAACTCTGAACACCCCTGACTTAAAGGACAGCTAAAGAGTTTCCGTTTGCTTCTTACCTGCAGGTTGTGATGTTGAACCACATCGGGTTCTCGGCCTCCTCGGGCCTGCTGGAGTCTTCAAACTCAGAGACGTTAAACACGGACAGGCTGTTGTTTATGTAACCTTTCATATTCATCTGTCCCTGCGGCTGGTAGGCGTACATGTACACCAGCCGAGGCATCATGTCAGAGGTGAAGGCCACGATGAATGCCTGGAAGCAGGAAAACATTTTGCATTAGTTGGTTTAGTGAAAATTCAACCCAAAGGGTCTGACAGCAGATTCTGCTACGCGCTCACATTCGTAACGACAGACAGCACGGCCATCCCGTTGAGGATTTCCTCCCAGGCCCCGATGCTGTGGGCTTTGGCTGCCACAGGACGTCTGAACTGAGTGGTGAGCTTCCAGGCGTCCACTCGGATTTCAATTATGTTGTTGAAAAGAGCCAAGAGCGGCGCCAAGGGGAAGGAAGCCACGAAGAGCGTGATGAAGCCGAACTGGATCACTGTGAGAGAGAGGAGAGGCAGAACAATGAAACAGCACCATCTAGAGGATCCATGTATTTAAATTATGCTTCTATGAAAATGATTGGAAAGGTTAGGATAGACCTATGGGCTTTACAAGACACTTTCATCACATTTTTGCACAAAATCATTCTTGGTCTGCTCAGTTCTGCTTATTTTGAGCGCCTTTCAGAATGAAAGGAGCTCAAAATAAAGTGACAAGGCCTCTTGTCACTTTAAATCTAACCAAGTTGCTGATGCCTATCCCCCCCAAACTCAACGTTTACACTTGCAGATAAAATGGTTGCAAACACATGTGCAATTATACAACTGTATATCTTTGAAAAGCATTAGTAACAGCTCCTGCACAACCAATGAGGATGCAGTGAGTGGTTTCTAAGTGGCAAGTCAGAAACAAAACACTTGTCTTTTCCAGCAGCCATTGTACAGCTCACCAAACCTCATGGAGCTTCACTTGGGTTGCTAGGTAACAGCACAGTGCTTGGTGGTTGTGACTTAACAATCGGGAGGTTTTTCATACAGCTCATTTTCC
>NW_006800423.1:212240-245348 GCF_000485575.1 Poecilia formosa
CACACATATAAAAAAATCTGCAGCAACACTGTCCTGTTGTGAATCTGTCTGTGTTGGATGGATTCCTACCCATTTCCAGGTACTCATAGAAGAGCCCCAGCTGACCGAAGCTCTGCAGGTCATGGTCCTGCTCCCAGCGACTGTACAGGCTCTCTGGATGGCTCCGCGCCTTCCTGCTGCCCCACCAGTTCATCACCCAGCTAAAAACGAACACAAGAGGGCAGCAGAGAGCCTTCAGAAAACTGACGGGATTAAGGGAGACGCACTTAAACTGAGAAACAATAATACACATCAAGACTGAAACAATCAGAATAGTTGTGGTAATCAATTATGGAAATAATGATTAACTAATTTGTGATAATTAATTGTTGACTAGAGTATATAGACTCAAAATAAGGCTATTTGATGAAATAGTCTGCATTTTATATACATTAAATGCAAATGTATATATACATTTTGCATTTAAGATAGAAAAAACTGTCCTTTGGCAAAAAATTATGTTCTACCCAGAACTCCTCAAGTGGTGCAATTTTAACTTTACCTGGTTTAAGTTCTGTAACAATAAAAAAACTCCTATTAAGCACTTTTTGCTGTCCAATTATAAAACAGTTTAATCAGTAGATCAGCCCTACACCAAGTTGAGCTTTTCACACATGTTGATGATCAAGTGCACATTAAAGGAAAGCTGGCGGTTTGACTAAAGAAGTTTTAAAGTTTTGGGTCCTTGTCAAATGGCGGTTTGACTAAAGTCCTACAGAAGGAAAGGCTTGTAGAGCCTCTTATGTTCGAGGAGACCCCATAAGGGCAAGTCCTCATGTGGATAATGTTTTTATTTTTTATTTTATTAATTTTTCTTAAAAATCTCTTTATCTTTACTTTAATTTCTCACTGTTTCTTTTTCTTAAAATCTCTCTCTTTCTCATTGTTTATTCAATGTCACATGCTGTTTTTATTTTAATTATGTAAAGCACTTTGAAATGCCTTGCTGCTGAAATGTGCTATACAAATAAAATTTGATTGATTGATTGATTTGTTTACTTGCATCTTTTAATGCGTTTCTAATATTGCATAAAAAGGCTAAAATGGTTAAATGAAAAACCTGCAGAATATGCCAAGGTTTTTAATTGATTAGTCATCAGGATACTAGATTACTAAAATAATGTGTTAAATTGTTCGGTTATGCTACAAGTTTGTCTTGTAAAGACCGATAATCACATTGTATTTACTCGGTATGAGCAGCTACAGCATCATGTTTCTGTACTCACGGCAGCAGAGCTTCCTGAATGTTGCCCCACACCTGTTTCCCAGTCATCACTATTACCAGCTGTGTCGTTAACTCAATCAGACAGCCGCCAGGGTCGCACTGCAACACACACACACAGATTGACCAAGGGAAACTATGGGAGGTAAACAGACTTCAATAAAGACACAGACTGAAGGTAAATCCAGTGTAAACGTTACCTCCTCGTTTCTCAGGTTGCCCCCAAACATGTACGCGTATTTCCCAGGGTAGCCCACAAACTTCCCCTTAAAAAACGCCACGTAGAAACACGAGGAGTAGTAGTTGACAAACTGGAAGAGGAACATCTTCACCGTCAACTTGTTCTCATACTCCAGGTGGGTCTTTGGGATTTCTGTGTGGAAACCAAAATATCCGATTTACAGAGATTTTTATGCCGTGAAGGTTGAATAAGTTATGGAGCTCTGGCCCTCACCCATGTCAGTAATCCAAACAGCCACTTTCTCATACATGAGGTTGAGGATCATGATGATGACAAAGTTGATGCAAGAGGCTGTGACGGAGGTGGCCAGCTGGGGGGTGATGTAGGGGCCGACCACCTCCAGCTGATTGGTGGGGCTGTCCTTCATGATGCTAGCGAAGGCCGCGTACACCGCCAGGCGGTACGCTATGACCCCAATGATGCAGGCAATGATCAATGAGATCTTCAGGACAGAAAACACAGCGACAAAATGAAAGACCGAACCGAACACTAACAGTGGAAACATCACAATGAGACACTGAAGTGCAAACGCAAACCTACGCAAGGAGGAGTGTTGGGTTTAATCAACAACACAGACGTTAGGAAGGAGAAGAATGCAACATACTACACACACACACACACACTTAGATTTCCCAACCTACTGATTTATGTCTTAATCAATTCAGTTTTATACCAGCATCATAGATTTAATTGTCTTTCCACCACATGAGGTAAATTATTACTTATTTTAGGAGCAAAGTCAAGAACTGCATGTGAGAGAAAATATTTACTATTTTAAATAGTAATAAAAAAATAAAAAAAACAATTATGACACTGGCATTTCTTGTCTTTCTCATCCTATGTTGACAATCAGCACGGCCAGCATTACCTAAACCGAATTGGTGCTCCAGATCCAGTTTGTTTCATAACAGAGGTAGAAAACTCAAGATGTTTGCTGTTCTCCATTCAGCAATCCTAAAAATCTTGCCCTTATTGCATGTCTGTGAATGAACCAGACATGTCTCGACTTGTTGCGTCAAAAATACTTCCCTTTTTAGATCCATTTTTCCTTTGAGTTTTGAACACCTCACAGGTGTCCAAAATTATACATTTTGAGTCTTATCTCCTAAATTACGTTATCCAGACTTGTTAGTACAACTAGCCTTGATGATGTGCTCACTGATCAGAAAAATAAAGTTTGGTTCTGGCCTTACAGGCATAAACTGTAAAGAATCTCATCCCTTTGTTTTGTCAGGGCAGGTATGCTTTGCAGAAGGGAGCTTCTGGGATATTTCCCTTGTTGCCTCATTAAAGTTATTTGATAAGAAAAGCTACATCTGGCATTAAAGTAAAGGCATGAAAAATAGAGTGCCTCCCATGGTTTAACAGGTCCAACTGAGTCTATTTGTTTAGTCATACCAGTTTAGAAAAATGAGGAAATGAGAGTGAGAAATGTTTTTATCAGCATGCTTGAAACTATTCAGCTTAAACTGTCACAACCATAAAAATACCAAAATGTTGTTCAGTTTCTTCTAGAAAAGCATTACCAGACGTTTGGAAAAGTGCATTTCAAAGCTTCCTTTTTGTTTTACACATGAAGTGAAAGACAGCTGAGGTAGATAAGAGGAGGAGGACAGCAGATGGAAATAGTGTTTTAAATCTGATCAGAAGATGAAATGCTCACCCACAACAGGACGGTAGCTCCAGACAGACATGAGCGTGCACACTTGCTTGTTATGGGTAAGTAAGGCTCCAGTTCCTAAATCAGAAGCAAGCAAAGCATTGGGGTCAGGCATCTTGGTTAAGTCCTGAAAAGAAAACTCTGAAAGGCCAAGCTCCTTGAGCCGCTACAGGTTCACATCTGAGGCAGAAACGCGTAACTCAATCAGAACTATTTTTTGTGCATTTATCTTTTGAGGTTTCTTTTTCAGCATTTGTGTTCAGGAAACTCTTTAGGCTAGACACTGAAAATGGAATAAGGAGACTCAGGCCTTGGAGTCTTTCCAGGAAGAGTTGTCATTTCTCAACGCTCCACCTCTTCCTCACCACACAGGAAGTCCTAAGCGATGCAACACTCTTACCCAAAGGATCACAGAAGCCCAGCACAGAAAAAACTTCCCTGCTAGATATGTAGCAGTTTTGTCAAGAACCCCCTCTTGTTCCTGAAGATGCAATAATGAAAGATGGCAATCTTATCTCTTTTACTCATTTTGTGCAAATAGTATTCACACTTTATATTCAGGGTTCATGCACAGTTCTGCAAACATTTTACACTGCAAAGACACTTTTTTTTTTATCTAACAAAATAGGAAAAATGTCTTGTTATAAGTGAAATAATCTGCCAGTGGAACTAGGTCTTTTTAAAAAAATCTATATTAATGAATTGTTCACTTAAAAAAAGTTTAGTTTCAAAATATTTGCACTAGAAACTAGAACAAAAATACTTCCAGACTCAAACTTTCGGCCTCTTAAAGCCCAGTTTTGATGAATAAAGAAATGAAATGATGGACAGATTCATTAATTTTTTCTTTATTTTTTATATAACTATACGCATTGACTGTTTTGTATATGGATGATTGAGTGATGTTTTGCTGCCGATGGTATAACTTTTGAAACAAGGGATAGACTACGTATACAAGACTTTGTTCTCCCTCTCCTTTTCATTAAAAATGTTTATATCAACATGCAACATGTTCATTTTAAAACTGTAAACGAATGACATAAATAAACAGTATAGTGGTTTCATGTATGGATAGACGGGGGATTTTTCCACATTGTCACTGGTAGGCACAGTAGATCAGTGTTTCATTAGTGCTCAAACACCTTAGTGATGGGGTTCTCCTTGCTCTTTGTGCATCTGGTCTCATATTCTGGCCGGAGCTGCAGCTGCTGCTGCTCCTCCTCAAAGTCCACCAGATCCCACTCGTACTCCAGTCGGGCCTGGCGCCTCTTCCAGAACTCCAGGAACAGCGTCACTGCAGGGGCAAATGGCGCATCACAACTGCGGAAATCAGGTCAGGATCCTTTCTCTGATCACAGAGTTTAAAGTTTCAGCTTACAGTGACTTGCTACAGAATGTCTTATTCTCTACACGACAGAGACTGAAAGAAAAACAAGAGGCTAACAACAGCTTATCCACTAGGTGGCACACCGAGTTTAAAATTTGAAAATGATGAGCACAGATTTGTTTACATACCCCAAATTCCCATGAAAATGGCAAAAAACACAGTCGCCACATTGTCAAACAGGTGTGATTGCTGAAAAAAACAAAAACAACAAAAAAACAGGTTTATAACATAATTAATAAACAAACTGATTTGTTTTGTGATTAGCCATAATTATTCTTTGCGGGTAGCAGATGAGTCAACAACTCTCACCCACGAGGAGTTGCATGTCGTGTTGAGTTTCCAGTAACTGCACTTCTTGTCGCAAAGGGGACACATGACAATTTTCCCTCCAATTTCATCGCTGCAGATTTCTTTACTATTAAGGAAAACATGAGAGAAAACATCCAAATGAATACAGCAGCAATCTGAACCACCAGGAACCGGGACGATGTTCTCTGTGGAGCTTACCTCCACTCGTTGTCATCGTAGGTGAGGAACCCGTAAAGGAAACAAATCGCTCCAACCACTGCAGCAAACAGCAGCATCTCAGTGTAGAAACCAAGCCAAGCGAAATAAATGCCAATCTTCTCGCCGTAGTATTTCCTTTAACAGAAAATAAAAGGAGAATCAGTCGTGCTTTCATTTCTGACACCTGCTTGGCAGCTGACCTCACTTTAAGGGTTTTACCTGATGCGGTTAATGGGTTGCTCCTTGAAAAAGCAGAAGAATCTCGCCCAGTGTTTGTAGAGGTCGTATCTTTCGCTTTCACAGTTGACGTCTTTGGATCTTATCCAGTATCTGGACTGCAGGCATAAAGAAAACAGTTTATCATTCAGTTTTGTTTTATTAAAGTGATTGCAGAAAGAGTTCATTTGGAAATCCAAATACGTCCTCTTTTGTTGTCGTTTTGACTTTAAGAAAGTACTTCAGGTTAAAAAAAACTCACATCATGAAGAGGGAAGGCAGAAGTGTAGGAGCCGTTGTTCAACAACCGCTTGATTCCCTTTTTGTCTCCACAATTCTCGCTGACGTACAAACAGCGGGACAGGATATAGTAGACCTGCAGGGACGGGGAAAACACGACCGCTGTGTTAGGCAAAATAAAAGCTCGTTTTTTCATCAAACAAATTGCAACAAGAAAAACCTTCAAAATGTTGCTGGACTGCAGCTGATAAAAGTTTTAAACAATAAAAGATTGAAGGTCACAAACAAGATAAGGCCGGCCTTGCTTACTATCCTGTTGCGAGTGGAGGGAGGGAAAAACGTGTCTTGGTTGTCGATAAGGAAGAAGTCAGCCTTGCTCTTGCTAAAAGGAGCGGTGAAATAGTCCGGCTCGGGATTCATGATGTTCTTGGGCAGTCGAAAAGGAGTGGAGAGCCAGTTCATGGGCATTTCCTGGTCGTCCGGCATGTCGGTAACTCTAAAAGGAACCTTGATCTTCAGCACATCTGCATAGGTGGCCAGCACCTCCCACGGCGCGTGGATCTTCACAAAGTACGTCTTACCATCCTCAGACTCCTGATCATGAAAACACAAACATACAGATAATAATAAGTGCACACTTATTGGTAATCCTGTTAAACACATAAAATAACTTTAAATGAATTCATCTGCAGTTTGTTTTCTTTTAAAAACAATACGGAGAAACAGCATTCGGTGTTTATGCACCGCAAATCTGGAACAAACTTCCAAAAAAACTGCAAAAATGCTGAAACGCAGAGTTCCTTTAAATCATGGAGTCAGAGTTGCCTTTGATTCCTAGTAACTGGAACACTGATCAATATACCTGATGTATATTAGCTTCGTGATTTGATGATGGCATTTGACAAAATGTAATGATAATTGCTTGTTTCGTAATTTGTTAGTGTTTTACTCTTTATGGTGAAAAAGCACTTTGAGCTGCTGTGTTGCTGAAATGTGCTGTACAAATAAACTTAACTTGGCTTAACATTTAGGCTGGACTTTTTGTCCATGCTGAAAAAAAAAAAGATATATAAAAGAAAATCTAAAATCACACTAAAAAACAAAACAAAAAAAAACACCAGTGTTCGCCAAATTAGATGATTGAAAAGTTCACTTCTTTTACTCACACACAGTCTTAAGAGGTTCTGTTAATTATGATGATTTCCTGTTTACAGCTTATATAAACCTGACAACTTAAGATTAGAGTACTACATCAGACCAACAAACATTTTAGCAAATAATCATCATTAATCTGAGCACATATTCTCATTTACTGGATGTGATGCTACTCTACTTGTTTAGCAATATGAAGCACATGGTGGAAGCTAAATTGAAAGTTTTACTCTGTGTGAAATCATGCAGTTATGCAATAATATGGAAAAGAAACATCAACGGTGACCCAGTTACGACTAATTCTGTCCACAGGAAGGGCGTCTTACCGACTTATCTTCTGTTTCCAACTCCAGGCCGGCATTTTTCAGGTTGTCTTCATAAATTCTCCTTCTCTCCTTGAGCAGACGAAACACAAAACAGAAACAGGAATCCGAATGTTATGAAAAACAGGCAAAAATTAGCAAAAATCTTAAACAACATCTAATCATGACAAAGGCCAGATACTTTCAATTTAAAATCTGCTCAAAAACTCAACAACACAAGATTATTTATTTAATTCATGTGAAATATGCATATCTGGCAGCACACTGTTCATCGTGTGAAAGAACAAGATTACCATGGACAACAAGAAAAAAAAACAAGAAAAAACAAAACAAGTGTTTCATGAACACAAACTGCTCATCCAGTAGAGTAAGTAAGTCATGGCAGCAGAAATGGGATTTAAAAGTAAGTGAAAGCTCCCATATGGCCTTTCGCTTTTGAGAATACGTCGGCCTAAAAAGGAAATTAAACCTTCTTGTTAGGGACGAGATTTAGTGCCATATTATACAACAATTCTGGCTAATCCACAGGAAGTGGCCTCCTGTTGGCCCTTCCTCACTCTGTGGAAAAAACGATCCAGTTCCTGTCACGGCGAGCAGTCACACTGTTGACTCACTGACTGAGAGTGTGGGCAAAGTGTGAGCTGGTGACACACTGCTGTGAAGGCTAACGGCTCCCTAGGAAACAGACTCTTTCAGCGCTCCGGAGTGAAAGTGATAAAACTACTGCACAGTCTGGGGGCCCGTGTGGCCAAAATGGCCGTATAAAACACGCCAAAAATGATCTTACAATTGTTACAGCAAGATGACGAAAACAGCCAACGGCTCTGTGTCGTTTAGGCTCGGACGCTGGCACACAACTTCAAGGATATCCTGCACGAAGCGATTCTTTCCAATAGCAGGAAATGACATCATCTTTGTGGAAAGCTTATCCTTCAATATTGTTCTGCGTGCTATGTGAAGAAAAACAATGAAAAAAAATGTAGATAACCTCAATTTAACATAGATCTTACCTGTTTTTTTTCACAGTCTTTATCGTCGACGTACGAGAGGACGAAATCTATTCTCCTCATCCCATCCCGGAAGAACACAGAGTCTTTGCTGAGTTTCTGTTTTCCAATCTACAATGAGATAACACAGAAATGCAGACACTTTACGAAAGATATAGGTAGAGTTGCAGTCTCAGGCCTTTGGATGAATGCACCACAGGAGATAAATGATAAATTCAATTTCACAGCAAACACAAATGGCATGCTGACGGAGGGATTCTAAGATGGATACTTCCTGCTTTGCTCCCTTTAATTCAAACTGTTTTGCAGAAATTGATAAGAAAATGCTTTGGAGGAAGTCAGGAAAGCCAGGGGGGAAATGTAAAAGCTTTGTTTTAGAGCCAATATCTGATTAACCACAAAACTCCGTCGGTTTACTCTTTTGTTTTTAAATATTAGCTTTGATATCGACTCATATTGGTAATTTTAAACAGTGAGCATAAGCCAACGCTAGCCCTGCAGAGGCTAACAGGCCGGGGAACAAAAAATATTGACTGAACCGTAACGCTGTAAGGGAGGACAGGTCTTGCCGTCTGTGTTTTTTCAGCTGTCCAGAAAGCTAAAAATAGCTGCACACATCGTTTCTTCCTCAACCCCACTGCTGCAGCTACCTACACGAGTGCATGCAGCACACAGAACCCATCTGGCACAACCACAGCTACCACAACCCACTCAGTCCTGGCTCTCTCTACTCTAATGCTGATGTGAGTCTGTTCAATCTACTGGGCGGATGCTGAAGGAAAGAAGGGAGGAAAAGGGAGAGCACTTTACCTCCATGGCCTTCTTGTTTTTTGCTTGTAAAGCATCAGTGAGGAAATAAAAAAAAAGAAAAATGTAACAGGATGCCTGCCTCACAGAGAGAAACTGCCTCTTCCCAGGGGAAAAGAGCCCGGCCCTGGAAGCACTGCCTGTATGCACTGATCTCCGTTCCGATCAGAGCCGACCAGTCTTCCCGGGACAACGGCCAGCCGTCTTCCTGGACAACCCCTCACTGGCACGGTCATCCAGAAAAGGCTGAGCAAAGAGAGCAGGAGGTGGGGCAGGGAGAGATGTCGAAGTGCAGCTGCCAGCTAGCTAATCAAATGAGAGCTCTGCATCGGGAAAGGGTTAAGTGGAGGGTGGGGGTACGTAGTACTGGACTATGAATGGGGTCCATGCTTTTTCCATTTATTTTCAGTCATATGCCAATACAGATATTAACTATTATATTGTTGTTTATTTTCTTAGGCCTGTGCAGTGGCCTCGCTTCATAACATACAGTTAAGGCGCATAACCTTGTTAGTTCACCTTCAAATCGAACTTTTCCTGTTTGATGTTAGTTGCTTTTCCTAATATGTTTCTTTTATCGTTTCCTTCAAATTTACAAGGTTACAAGCATTCTAGCTTCTCACAACAGTTTACTGGAGTTTTGGTCCATTCCCATAATTCCCTGGGAAAACTGGGTCAGATTTGCAGGCCTCTGTACAGATGCACACCTTTTCATTTCTTCCCACAGACTTTCCATGAAATTAAAACCTGTGCTCCGTTATTAAATACTCCAAAAATATTGACTTGAAGCCACTTTGTAATGACTTTGGTGGTATGCTCAGAGTCTTTAAAAACAGCCATTGGTGTCCAAACTTTAACTTTCTGATTCACATGTTGAAGTGATGGTTCAATATTTCCTCATGTTGCATTTTATTTTGTGACGTACACCCTTCAGCAGCAAACATCATTTCAAAGTTAAGATTGTGTCTTCAAGCTTCGTAGCGTTCCTCTCTTTCCTCCAACTGTATCAGTGGAGTTTACGGCTAGCTAGAGCTGGGAGATATGGACAAAAACATGAATACTGACCCCATACAGGCTGGTTTACATGCAGCAGAGTACAGAAACAGGTGGGACCGGGGAAGCACTGCAAGAATTGGTGTGACATGAAATGTTTGGTTGCACTTTTGGAACCAGCCCATGTAGCAACCAGCCCATGTCTAGCTAGCGAACACCCAAGGCCTCAACCTTTGCAGAGCTTTCCAGGTCCAAATTACACATACATTACAACCACATGTCATTTCCCCCTGGAGCATTTTGGACCAGGCTGACCATGGCAGCAGGGTGGGGGCTTTCTTTAACTGGAAATCTACTGTAGAAACTCTCTAATTTACTATAATTACACATCAGCCATATGGAATCAGGACATCTGCTGGGGGCCACCTCTGCTCAGTGAAACTTAACCAGATTGCTATACATTTACTCACCACTCCCAAATGACAGGACGCTATAAAGTGCACTTTTATACTCTTACATATGTAATATTACCATTAAAAAAAATGCTAATTTATAATCAATTATAACAAGAGTTGTCTTTATCAATTACTTTAGGTTTCTGATATGCAGGTAAACGTGGCTATTTGAGGTGTTTTACTATATTAAGTCCTAAAATGTTATCTAAACATAGAAAGCACCCACAAAATATGAGACTAGATAAAAATTAGTAGAGAAAAGATGACAAGATACAGAAGCTTATTTAAAAACACAGCATAGATTAAAAGCTTAGATAAATAGTTGTCTTCAGTTGAAGGGAGCCTAGAAAAGCCTTTCAGTTAAAAAAAGACACTGTTCATTAAGATGCGAACATGCTTCTTAAACAAAACCACATTTAAGCTACTTAAAATAAGCCAGCGGAGCAGCATATGTTTAGCTACATTTTCCTCCTGTCATGAGCCCAGGGCAGGGCCTAGATTATACCTTGTACTGTACAATGTACTCACACACACTGACATGCACAGACATGTAATGATCTATATGTGTGTCTGCAAAACTGTGCCTTTTAATTAAGCTTCAACACTATCAGGGTGTTGCTTTCTCTGCAGTGAAGCAAAAACTATTACAGGTGAGAAAAAAATAACACACTATTCAAAAGCAATTTTCCATTCTCACTGAGCTGATGGTACCATTAGTGCAGAGGTTCCCAAACTGTGGGGAGCGCCCCCTAGGGGGGGCGCCGTACCATTGCAGGGGGGAAGCCGTCTGGATGGAAAAAAAACAAACAAAAAAAAAACATGAACGCTGTATGCCCTGGGTTTTTACCTTAGAATGGCCGACTCTCTGTTATTCCTCTGTCAATTTGATACAATAGGGGCTTCCGCACTTCCCATATTTGTGTCCTCCGTCACTTTTATCAGCAGTTAAAACTGTTTAATCCGTTGTTAACATGTTGTAACCTGTTTTTCCGAGCCGCCTTTAAACGCAACATGAGCGCTAGGACGCTCGCGCTGGGTTTACACCTGTGAAGGAGACCTGCTGCTGCTGGGCGGAGCTACGTAGGTGTGTTAGGATCATGGCAGCAAACCGTAAAGAACTTTTCACAGTTTTTTCCCCAAACTAACAGACTGTTGAGTAAAGCTGTTGGATGAATGTAATGTTAGCTACAAGATGACTAGCTAATATCAATACAGAACCTTAAGCTTGTTAACAAATAGCTTGTAGGCTACTGGTGTTGTTCTCTATGTTCAGCTACGATTAATTTTGCCCCCCAAAAAGTTGATTCCCCCCCCTTGTTCGTCTGGAGCCGGGGCTGAGTATAACAGAGAGTCTCTAAGAATCCGTTTCCCCCCCTTCGCTCACACACATCGTTCAACCAGACAGCTATTTGTAAGCCATAGGGGGGCCCAGAAATAGTTTGGAAACCACTGGGGGGGCCCAGGAGAAAAAGTTTGGGAACCACTGCATTAGTGGATGTTTTCATTGCTCTCAGAAACAAAATGCTTGCTACAAGCCAGACTCTGCTCTCTACCAAGGAAAAAATTATTGACTTCCCTTGATGTCAGAGCAATACAATTTCCCTCTCTGGATCAATAAAGTATTCTTCCACCTAGCTGTATATTTTGTGCAGCTAATGCCTGTAGCAGGAGACAGACCAGCAAACACGCAGGCAGACACAGAGCCTGTTTTACCATGCCATACCCTGGAACGATACTTCAGGAATAGCGCCCGTTTTCTGCGAAGCTGTGGAGGAACCGAGCAGACAGTGAGAGGGCGCCTTGTAACATGAAGGGAAAAAAAAAAATTAAAAAAAAAATCACCCTCAAACCACTACAGCTGTAGCAATAACTTTTACAGATGTCAATAAATCCAACACACCAGAGCTGGGAAGCATTCAACTATCTTACAGGTTAAGCAAAAAGCTCAGGGTTGATGTAAGAAAATGCACAAAAACTCACTGAAAACTTGAGTTTGCATGCCTGACTGGTGTCTTACCCCAGTGAAAGAACTGATTTGCTCTAAGGTGGGACTCCTGACCCATGTATTGTCACTGCAGTCGGACGAAGCCAAGGAGGCCTGGCTGGTGTTGAGAGACTCGCAAGTCTCTACACACACATCAGGCGTTAAAGGAAACTATCGTATCGCACGAAAGAGGGGAAAAACAGGAGCATTAGAGCTTCGCCCAGTCCTGTTCTGGTACAAAGCTGATGCTACAAAGTGTTACTTTAGCAAACAAAGTCAAACATTTGTGGTAGGCGGTGAGCACGCAAAATACTGAAAAAGAAGGAAGGAATGCTAAAAATGTTTACAACGAATTCTTACAGCGATCACACAAGAGGAAAGCAGCAGGTGAAAATACCAACGAGATTTCAAATGCACCAACTTTAAAACCATCAAGCAAAAGAATTTGCATCCTTTGATTTTAATCAATTTTTTTTCACTAATGCACTCTTTGGGTTTCCATAGGTCAAAGTGATGTCAGCATCTTGTCTGATGAGCTTTTTTTTTTTACAACTTCTATTTATTTGGACTTTGAATTCAGGTCTACTCTACCACAAAATATAAGGATCAGGCTAAGTTTTTATTTTTAGACAAAAATAAGATCATAATGTTACAAGAATACAGTTGTAGTAATGTAAGAAAAAAGTCTTGATATTAACAGAATAAAGACAATATTAGGATAATGAAGTAGTATTTTTATGAGAAGTCCAACACAAAAAACAACAAAAAATTAAATATGCAAGCTGCTAATATTATGACTATATTCTTATAATTGCTTCATCATAGTGGTGGCAAAAGGGATGATTGAAATGAAAGCCATTTAAAAAAAAAAATATTTTCTGTCATTTGTAATTTTATTTTAGAAAAGAAAGTGAGAAAAATAAAAAGATTAAATGTGAGATTTTATAAATAAGCCATAAATCGCCAAGCCCTTGGGTTTAAATATTACTTCAAAGGACTGTGAAAATGAAAATGTTCGTGAGTTTAATATTATAAGCTGGTAGAAAGAAAAATCCCCCAAAAGGCTGTCAGCAGAAATGAACGAGTCACTCAGCTCAGCAGCAGAAAGTTGGTGTTTACCTCTGGCTGCCCCTGCTGGAGGGATCCTGTGCTGGACGAGGCGTGTTGGTGGTAGCTGTTCCCATCGTCTGCAAGACAAAATCAAACCAAAACAATATGAGGCTGGGTAACCACAGTGAGCCGGTGACGGCAGGGTTTCAACCACGTGAACAGCTGCCTGAGGTGAAGAGGACAGCATGATAAGCAGTCAGCGCTGTGGTCTGCATTTGTGTAGCATGTTGTGGCAGCGCTCCCTCAGGGAGCACAGGGTGGCTCAACTGGATCACCCTGAAAGAAGAAGCGCAGGCATGCCGGCGTGATTCAGCGACTACAGGAGTGACTTCAGGAAACAAGAATGAGACGTCTGGTAAATCCCCCTGAACGCGGTTAAAAATAGAAACGGCTCATGTGATGAAACTGGGTAATTACTCCAACTGCGTTCCCCTTTTAGCCTCTCCTCCAAATGACAGTCCAACTATGCGGGGCAGATTCTGCGAACGGATTTACGTAAACAAATGAGGGGGCAGACAGAAGAGCGACAAAGACAGGAGCCAGACAAAATAAAGCAGAAAGGTTCTGCAGAAACAAAAATCATAATTATTGGTTTCTGATGTTATATTTAGTCTTGACTCGACATATAAAAGTATCAAATTACAGTGAAAAAAAAAGGATTCAAAGCTTTTGTCCATGTCATGTACAAAGTTATGGTTAGTAGCACATGGCCTAGTTAATGCAAAACAAACTGCTTTTATTATGAAGCCTCAAATTACTGGTTGTTTAAGTCTTAACCCACTGCATGGCACTAGGACAAAAGCATGCAACATTTTCTACTTTGCATGAATGCAATACAAGTTTAAATAGGATTGTAAAGGCATATTTGGTATAAAATTATGTAGCATTGACCCAAGAGACAAATATAAACAGTTGTGTTTTATTTTTTAAGTTAATCAAGGTTAAAAACAGATTGAAAAATGTAGAAACTGACATAATATTGGGTTTAAGAGTAATGTAACACTACCACGTCCTTGCATTTTTGCTGAGCACTGCGAGTCAGCTGGCTCCAATACGTTGTTTAGGAAAAATCTTTTTTCGTTTTGGGAGTGAGCGATACACTGAATCAATCAGTGAAATGTGCATATGTCTTTAGATATTTTATTTAGAAAATCAGAGTAAGTATCAGAGATCAGCGTGAGAAAAGAAAAGCAAGAGAGAAGTGGAACTTAAAACATATAATTCTTCTTATCCATCTCGTCAGTCACGTACACGGTGCCTTTCACCCATCTCTCTCCTGTAGGGAGTTTCTCTCAGTTTCTCCCTAAATCAAACCCGGTTCAAAGGAGTTTCGGTTCGGTTGGTTTATTTACTTCAAAGTAAATAAACCAAAGTTTTATTTTCCAAGACAACATGCAGTATCTTTGGACCCAATTTAAAGTCTCAAAAAACATGGTGTGAAAATTAGAGGAGAAGTATTATGGTGAGACTGAGAAGCTGCGAGCAGCAGCTAAGTGTTCAGCTCACTACTATACTATATCTATCTAAGAATCAATAAACAGATTTTAATCACAGACAAAGATAACATGAGTAAAAACAAACAAAAAATTTCAAATCATGATTTCAATCGTTAAAAGACTCAATCCAACACGTCCCTGTGCAAAAAAAATAAGAATAATAAATTCCCTTCCTCAAATGAATTAATTGCAATTAATCACAATTGTTGGGAAAGCTTGATTTCATTAGCCACAACCAGGTTTTACCACAATCATAAGTTCAGAATCTATAAATGGCCTAAATACAAACTGACAAGATTAAAGAGATCTCAAACAGCAATGCATCATCACAACAGCCCCGATTTAAACAGACTGAAAAACAGATGGGAAACAAAGTCAGTCAGTTTGGAAAGGACAGTTTTAAAGGAAGGAAGTACTGAAGGTCACCGAACAAGAAATAGAAACAATAATCACTGTGACAACTAGCATTTTGGCCAATTCCACTTGTGCCTGTATGAGCATCTGCTGATGTGGGACTCGGTCCAACTGGGTAGATATTACACCAGTATGAAAAAGGCAAATTCATAACATTTTCAATGTATTAATCTGGAATCATTACGCTCCAAACACTCCTTTGCAACATGAACATTAGACATCCTGACACTGAAAACATTATGCAGCTTTAATGTACATCCATCAGCTTGAGATCTCAAGCTCAAACGCACCTGCAATAAAAAGAAAGACGACGATCCAAAGCACACCAACAGGACTACATCTAACTGGCCACCTAAACAATTACCCTTTTTGAGAGGCCCAGTCAAAGTCCATGAAAGTCTCTGATGTCCAATTGTGAAGCTCTGACATTACCTGCTCAAATGTGAATGAATCAAATTGATCTAGAAAGAAGAGTGGGATAAAACTCGACCACAGGTACGTACAAGACTCACTGCCAGTCAAATGTGGAAAAACCAGTTAGGAAGTGATTGCTTTTCCACACTTTTCCTAGAAACTAAATAATTTTATGAAAATGATATTTTAGTCAAGTTATCTATACACTTTAAAAGTACTAACACGATTAAAAAGCATTTTATCTGTACTGATCAAAATGTTATTTTATTGGTGCAGTTATTACTTTTCTTTTTAAAATAAAGCCAGTTAGAATTTTTTTTTTATTTAATGTTCTGACACAATACAATGCAATGAATTACACAGATTTGTTGGAGTGTGAAGGAGGGTTTTGGTTTCAGCCTACATCTGCAGTCAGGAAAAAGCAACTTGGAAAGATTTTACAAACCTACATGAACTGTCAAAAGCCAGAAGTGGCAGCATTAGTACAAATATAACATCTTGTTCTGCAGCATTCATGCTCAATGTTTAAATGCTACTCGTTTAATGAAAAACAACATCAGATTGAAGCTTTTAAATCCATGTAAGGATTGTGCAAAAAGAAAGCACGGTCTTAGTAAAGTCCACATAGTTGCTTCTTTGCATACCAGGGAATGTCACAGAGACTTAATCTACCTAGCATGAGGATTTAAGCAGCACAATCCTAAACACAGTGTAAGATTTGTGCCACAGCTTCCTGTTTTTATCTTAAACAGACATCATCACATCCTTGACTAGGAAGCATTTCATTCACAGCGCAGGAGAACAACTTTCAAACAGCTGAGCATATTTTTTCACAGTTGGACGTTTGTATGTGATGCGATCTCATCCAGTCAGCCATGCCAGCAGTCCTCCCCACCAGGAAGCCTCCACAGTTAAAGCTTTGTTCAGAAAGGAGCAGCTGATCACTGTGGAAATACTTCAACACTGCTGCTGTCTCTCTGTTTTTAGCCAGAGAAAATCAGGAGATTCACAACGGAGTGAATCAAACCACTTACAAGTCAGTCTGCAATTCAGAAGTAACAAAAACAAAGCCGGCTGGCTTCAGCAAACAGCACAGGCAAAAAAAAAAAAAAAAAAAAGACAGAAGTATTTGAAGTTACCCAAAGTAATTTCTGCATTTTCTTTGCAATAACTAATTCTATAGTTTCAGTTCCTTTAGTTTCAGCGTTTTGGGCTGGACAGATTTTGCGAAGCATGAAGGGTGTGGTTATCTGTCATGAACTGAAAGTTTCAGATGCCCTGCTGAGGGCAGCAGGCACATTTCTAAACACTTTGCTGGCATCAAGACAAGCAGCACAGTATTCTGAATTACCAAACACAGGACTGTCATCTTTGTCCAAAACATGAACAATGTCTCCACAAACATCATGAGTATGTTTCTGATTTGATTTACTGGAGCTGGATGGTTAATCTTTGGAAAACTGTTTTCACTGATTTCTTAACATCAACACTTATCTCCCAACTTATCACAGTTGGGAGATAAGTGAGAGGTTTATCTCCCAACTGTGAAGAAACCACACATTTTTAACATTTTAAAACTCTAGGCAAAACTCTAATTAGTCTACTAAGCCAATACAAAAAGCCTTTTGGATGATTTTTTTACCAGCTCTGCACATCTAGATATTGAGATATATTCCAATTCTTTGCAACACTTAAACTGAGACAGAAAAAATTGTAGTCTTTTAGCTCAGATGGTATATTCAGGTTGATGTGGGCACTGCTAGTTTCCTACCATTACACAGATTTGTTGGAGTGCTTCTCTATTTCAGCATTATGCACTACTTTGTGTTAATCTATCCCTTAGAAAAACACATAAAAGCACAATAAAAGTTCAATTGGATCTGCATACCTTTGCAAGGTATTGTGAGCACCAGAGATTCCTTGCTAGAGAATGACTCATCTTTCATTCAGCACAACACATTGTTTTTAGCCATAAATGACAAAAAAAGAAAACCCAACATGATGACCAGCTTGTTTAAAAACTACATTCAGTTGGGAACAGAAAGGGATTTTGTGTTTTGCTGCTGGCGTACACAGTGCCTGTCTGGAGGTGACTGTGTGTTTCCACTAGACAGGCCAGCTGCTAAAGCCTGGCTCCATGTAAATCACTCACTACTGCCTGCAAGAGTGGAAAGCAAAACCATGAGCTGGCCAAGGCGCTTAAAGCGAGAGAACCAGGGTGGGGAAAGTTTTTAGTTTTACTTGTGATAATCTGACTTCCAAATTTAGCAAAAAATGTTGAAATGATAAAGAATCCTGTAAAATAGGATTCATTTTGTACTCCTAAATAAGATTTTCTTTTTAAAAAATCGTACAATTTGTGTACAAGATTTTTAAAAAAAAGTAAAATAATAATACTACAACTTTAAATCTCTCCTATTTAATAGTAATTTTATATCACATCGAGTCTCTTTCTTTGTCTACAAGGAGTTCAGATCTAAAGAACTGACGCAGTTCAAGACGTTCAGCTGTTCCATTTCAAACATCACTGTAAGTATCCGCTGTTCAAGAAGCGAGTCTGGTTCTGGCTCTTTTGTACTTACCGCTGAGAGATTCAGTCGGGCTCATCTCAATTAAACTGTCCCCTCCTCCTTTCCCGGTTATTCGGCGCATTTTGAGATTTTGTCGGCGTTAAGGTGTCCCGCTCCGGGCTGTTTCTGTGCTTCGGTCCGAGCTGCTGGCCGTCCCTTCCCCAGCTACCCAAGCAGCTGACTCGACAGGGTAAACTGCCCTCCCTCACCCGCTGACCGCTCACTGCTGCATCTCCCCGCCCGGCCCACTGGGAGCTCCGCAAGGGGGAGGGTCTCCACCCCACGGACCAATGGCCTCACATTCAGATGCTCCGAAAACACGTTGGCAGCACGCGGAAGCGAACTGTGAAATTAAGCTTAATCAATTGAGATTTTAGAAAGAAGGGAATGTTTGATAAATATCACTTTGTAGTTCATTAAAACAACTGCAGCTTTGAAATTAGCAATATACCACCGAGTTTAATTAACATGATTGGAGTTAGACCTCCCAAGGGAGGCTACTAAGAAGTTGTTTACTTCAGTATTTGGACAATTAAGAAAGGTTCTGTGTACAAAATGCAGGCCGGCCTTAGGCAAAGCAAACTACAGTGTCTTGGAAAAGTTTTGATGCCCCTGCAATTATTTTTACACATTTTGTCATTTTACAACCACAAATCTCAATTTATTCATTGGGATTTTATGTTATAGACCAAGAATGTCCAATCTGTGGTGCAAGGGCCATTTAGCGTAATGATTTAGTAGAGAATGGCGCAAATTGGTTGATGGTTCGACTCTGTTAAATATTTTAGAAATTACTTTTCAATGATGCACAGGCTTTCAAATAAGGTTTAAAAAAATCTTCTTAAACTGGAAAATATTTGGTACAGCAGCACAAAATATTTATGTTTAACATTGTTTTGCTTTCATTTTAATTTCACTGTAAATAGAACACCAACAAACAACATGGTTTCTTCATAAGCAGTCTTACAGTGGCACATTATATCTTTTTTTTTTGCCTTATTTTACCCCAGATTCTCTGTCAGGTAAAGTCTGTAATAGTTGTTCTCAACCTGCAGGGCAAGTTGGCACAAAGATCTGTTAGTGTGAGACCAGATGAAGAACTAAACAAGAACAAAATTAACTTGTGCCAAGCCGAACATTTTCATATCAACATTCTCACAAATATTACCTACCACTGGGAGCACGCAACATCTGCTAGAACAGTGAAGAAGACATGTGTGCATGTGTGTAAACTGTAAAAAAATAAATAAAAAATGTAACGAGTAAGCCTTTATTTAGACACAATCCTCATACAGGAGGCAGGATGCTTAGTTTAGTGGTTTGTTTAAAGCAGGACAATGCGTGGTGACCTTTTTTAAGTAACCACGCCACTGAGTGTTTGTTCCTCTCCGACATGAAGATGAGGAAATGCCCCCTCACAGTTCATCGTTGCACCTCCCAGACTCCTCCCCACTCTGATCTTCCACTCTGGTCAAATTTAGCAGCAGTGGCCCCTCTCTGTCAACCTTCAAGTGGTTTACACAGCCCTGTGCGGGTGTAATTATGTGATCCTCGTCTGTTGGGTGTGGCTGGCTGCAGAAATATAACCGCTTATTTATCCCACCGCCGTGCGTTTTTTTTTTCCCGCCAGCCTCATGTCGCTTCTCCTCTGTGGGATGTGGGTCTACCCTCCAAGGTTTCAGAAGCTAATGGTAAAATCATCCTTAATAACAAGGCACAGAGGACCACCCGTTCACGTTGCTTTGCTTTTTTCTTTTTACACCCAAACGAGAAGGTTGGGAAGCCGACGCAGACACAGTGTGTGAAAATGGAGGAACTGAGTGAGAATGTTACAAATTTCATAATGTTTTAGCAAGATTTAATGCTTCTCTTAATACTTGAATTTATGAGAAAAGCAATTGCAGGATTTAATTTCCTCAGAGGCATGTTCTCAAACAGTATCATCCTTTCATTGAGGCGATGGATCCAAGCAGACCCGGTACAGACCAAAATCAGAGCTGAGCAGAGAATCTTGAAAATAAACACCAGCATGAAATGAAAATGTGTGTCAAAGCAATAATTAGCACTAGCCAATAATCAAGATGCAGAACAAATAGTTAACAAGGATCATACAAAGACACTGAATACTGACAAACACAACTCCAGGACAACCTAAACATAAAAACATAAAAAGGAAATGGCTTAACAAAATAAAACAGGAAGCTTACAGGAAGCTGAAACAACAACAAAAAGCTAAACTTACATATCCTAGCATACTGTACACTAAACGTAATTACTTTTGGTTAATTTGTCAACTCACACTTTTAGACAAAATTTCAGTTTGATAATGATAACATCATTTTCTTTCTACTTTATGTCATAGTTTGTGTTGGCATAATCACATAAAATCCTAAAAAATTTCACTGAAGGTTGTCACTGTAATGTGAACAATTAGGGGGTATGAAATATACAAAAAGAAAAAACTTCTTGAAAAGCTTGTTCTTTCATTTGTTTCTCTGATTTTCTTAGTTGGAATTAAACTACTTAAATTATTAATTCCTTTGGCATTTCCCATAAATGTGGACAAGAGAAGAAGAGGAAGGAAAACTGCTGTGACAGACTGTTTTCAAGACTTTTTCTCGAAAGCAGTTTGACACAGACTGTTTTGAAGCCGGTGAGGAAGGAGGGTTTGATATGGTGAGTTAATTTTCTACATTTATTCATCTTCCTGCCATACTGACATATCCAACAGACATATTTGTTTACTCTCTCTTGATTGACTCCATTTTTAAGCACATAGACCAGCTCAGTCTTTACATTGTAAGACTCGAGAATTGTTTGGGTAGCAACTTCCAAAAGTAAAATTATATACAACACTTAGGTAATTTTGGTGTCTTTGCTAAGTGTTAATACATTTTTCATTACAATTTTAAGCAAAATATCAATATAGAGTATCTATGGAGAGACATTAATTTTTTTGCTCACTGTTTGGGAATAAATCAGACATGTTCCCTGTCTTAGACCAGTCACGATTACCAGAATTATTTTTATTTACTAAATGCCAGAGTAAAAAAAAAATAAATTTTTTAGATAACATTTTTGTTTTTTCCTCAAAGTCAGATTTACATACACAAAAATCACAGTATTCTGTCTTTGCAGCATCATATCTGGTGGGTTTGGTTACTGGAGGGACTGGTGCTCTTTATGTAGTGGAGAGTAACTCGAGTAAAGAACAAAATACTGATGCAATGTCTCAAGATATCAAACAGGAAGTTAAAATCTGGACATATATTGGTGTACAAAATTCACAGTGACCCTAATCATAAAACCAAATTAGTTACAGCTCTGGTCATCACACAGAAAGTCATTTGGAAGAGCTAAATGTGTTTAAGACCTAAAAACTGAGTCAGTGTCAACATTTCTGTCAGGGCAATGCAGCACAATTCCAGCAAATCAATTTAAGAAGCTTGTGTATTTATTTTTCAAAGATGTTGAAGTTGAGCTACACGGTGTGAAAGGGTGAGTCTTCCCAATGCCAAGGAAATTTACAGCATTGAAGAAAGAATTATTCTGGTATTTAGCAAAAATGAATCACTTTTGTAAACCTGGTTGAGCTAAAACAAGAAAATCTTAGTTAGACAGGGAGGGTAAAAAAAAAGGTTACGTTTCAACTTTATAGATTTACATTCACTAATGATTAATTCACAACGACTCTTTGAAAATACTTGGACGATACAATATTTAATTTTCCTTTGAGATAAAAAAAAAAATCTTTGAATTGAATTTAGCATTGATGCAACTAATAAAAGGAAGGATTTTGTCCGTTCTCCATTATTGCAAATGAATCGTTGTCTCTTGAAAAATGTCGGAGCGACTGTTGAGAAAACCGGATGATTCAATCGCAGCTCCGTCAGAGGCCTGGCAGACGGCGAAACGTCATCATGTTTGGTGCCATCTAGCGGCGGATCAGCGGAACTTCAAAGTCCAGAGGAGGGGGAGGCAACGAAGAAATAGATGTCATTCCATTCTCTCACCTGACAAATCACATCCAGAGTCTCATTTTGGCTTTGCCAGTAGTGCAACAGTGTGGACGGTGGTTTTCTTGTATTTTCTTTTGACTCGCTTTTGTTCGTACGGACTGAGCTGACGCAAACATAAAAGGTGGCGTCAGTCAAGATAAATGCTGTGACAGCAGCAACAGGTAGAGTCGCTTCTGGCATACCTTTGCTTGTAAGAGAGGACGGCACATTTCTTCCAGGTGTAATCCAGAAGTTAGCGGCTGGCTGTTTGTTGAAGACTGCATGTTTTTTTTTTCTTTTCTTTTTTTTTTTTCAGTTGGATATAACAAAGAGCTGAGTGAGATTGGAGGACTCAGGGGAGAGAAAGGTTGTTGTTGTTGTCCGGGAGGTTGCCGCTGGTTTCCCTCATCATGCCGGGGCACAGGAGGCAGGTAGGTGGTTGCGTTAATAATCATATCTATACATAATGGAGCTGCTCAAGGGACAGATATTAGTTGTATTACCGAAAGCTCGCTCCTTGAAAGCAATTCGTATTCTGTTCTTTAACATAGAGTCCAGACAGACTAATTACTGTGCTGTGTAACCCTTCTACATGACAGAAACCCATAAAAAAAACAAAAACCCTGATGACCTTTTTACAAAAGGCTGTTTGTATTTGCACAGTCAGTTAGTGATTGAACTCAAATTGTGCCACTAGATTAGCCGCTCCCTTCCTGACTGGAACTACATTCAGGCTTAGCTGTATGGATATGATTGCTCTGCTGATTGAGATATAGCCCAATAACCTGCCGTTCATTCAGGTTATAGATAGATTGTGCAGGCAGCTCTCTGTGGTGAGTCAGGTTCATGGTTTCTCCCTAAACTGACATTCCTGGACACGCCTCAGGTTATAGTTAGACTGGATTTCTGTAGCAGGTGATGAACTCTCAAGTGGTTTGTGTAAGATTTGAATCTAGCACAGTCAGACTCAGGGAACTTGTTGTTTGCTAATATGAATTAATCATTTCTAACACTTCCATGAAGGTTTTATGCAGTTCCTACTTGTATATGGTTTATAACTCTGCAACTTAAGTTCAGCTTCTTTTTTTGTTTTTTTGTCGTTGTTATTTTGTGATAAAGCCCAGTATCGAATTACTGGAATTAATGGGAGTGGTGAAAGAGAATGGCAATGAACCTCCTCCTGTGGTGAGTTGAACTGATGGGCCAATTCTAAGAATACCCAGAACTGATCATTCACCGATAAATCTGACCGGCATCATTTTTGCGTACACAGTTCACTCCACTGTCATACGACTACGTCCTGGTCGCTAAATTGATGGAGGACCGGGAGAGACACGCCAAGAAACAAAGGGAATACATAGAGCAGCTGAGGATTAAGAACTTCAAAGTGACAGTGGGTCTTACATAATAAACAAAAGCATATGCACTTTCTTTGTGGTAAGGTTCCTTATTAATTTGTCACAATTCTTCTTATTAGAAAATTATCTATGATAATCTCGTCTTCTATGGGATCCAGGCACCAAAAGAAATATTTCAGAAATACAGATATCTGCTCAAAATATCCGATGCCTGCAGTGGGACCTCAACAGACAGCAATATCTCTCTTAGCACAAGGTAAGACCAGCAGCTCCAGCTATGTTTGGCATTCAAAACAACCCCTGATGCTATTTTAAACATTGTGCCTTTTTATTATTATCATATATTAGATTGTTTTCATACAAATGATCTCTAAAGACGCTACGTGTTGCAATTCACATCAAAGGTTTACACACCTTCCTCATCGGTGTGAACGTATTATTAATTTCCAGCTTTGAATGATTTTATGAGCTGTTATTTTTTGATGAAACTAATTTAAATAGGCTGTAACGAAGATCTGTTTTCATATACAACACTCAAGCTCAGTGCATTTAATAACAAGACCTGGATTCACAAGTTTGAATTCGAATATGAACACACCCCCACTCATATTTGATTAAACACTATACTTAGCAATTTGCAGAGATACTAACCTATTTGTGTAGCCATCAACAAACACAAGAAACAACTGGCATAGTTCTTGCTGGAGTGAGTGAGTGAGTTCATTTTGAGAATCTAGCCTAAAGCATTACCCTTGAACTTTAAATAGTTTAAGTCAGTTTAAGTCTAGAAGCTCAAGGTTATCCTGCTTTATCCTTTCTAAAACAGGTTTTGATCATAATCCTGTTTGAGCGCCAAATTTTAACAAAGCAGATTATTTCTGCTTCTTTATTATTCAATCCACATTATGAGCTGCACCACTTGAAGCAAAATAAGCCCTCAGCATGACAGTTGGTAATGTTTTCTTTTATTATAGTTTGACTCCTTCAAACATATATTCTGTCATTGTGACCTATTAGTTTAAACTTTGTCTCATTTCACCATAAGAAGCTTCCTGAAAGCTACAAAAAGCATTGGTGTCTCTATAAATTGCTAATGGACGTTTATGCGAACATTAGTGGGGATGTTTGTATACATTTGAGCTTGTTTGTAGTATTTTGACCCTGAATTTATTTGAGAAATATACCAAAAGAAAACCTCCAATCTTGTTTTGAAAAAAAAGATGAAAGCTTGTCTCATCTTTCCTTGCTGAAAAATCAAAAATGTTCCCACAAAAGTAATTTATGCCAAGATTTATATCAACTTCACACCAAAGCTATGACAGTTATTTTTTATAAACATTTCATTTTTTATTATTTTGTGTGAATTAGATCATTTAAATTATTATTTAAAAGTAAATGTATTTATGGGTCAGTTGAATAAATGACATTATTCTCCTCATTTGCTGCATCACTGACTTTACAAGTGATACTTGTCCCATTATTGCAGGATAAGGATTGTCCACTTCATAATAAATCACACACAAATCAGCACTAAAGGTGAGTCAGAGTGGTTGATAATCTGGGCTCTTAAAAAGTGATTTTAATCAACTCCTGATTTTTCTCATCATTCTCCTTTGCTGGGAACTTTTCAGAGAACCTGCGGGATCTCATGAAGTCTAAGGTGTTTGAGACGAGGTTCTGTTTACATGAGGTAAAATTCCAACTTTACATCTTTGTTCAACACCAAGAGCATTCATTTGAGATGTAAAATGTAATCACAAAATGGTAATTACATTTTACACCAAAGCTTAGAAAAGTCAGGGACATTTTATCAGCTGTGATTAATTGCACTGAACAAGTTTGGTTGCAGAGAAAACAATTGCGTCCTTAAGATGAAGTCCAATCTGCTTGGTTAAATGTTTTTCTTTTCTTAGATGCTTCTAAGATAATGAGGTGAAACTTGATTGTGGCTTTCTTAACAAAACATTGTTGCCAAAAGATATTTGCTCACAGAAATGCAATGCAATTCATGTTAGTGCAATGAGTCATGCAGCGCTGGGAGTACGCAGGCTTGTGCGTGAGCATACAGTGTTGTTATGCGACTGGGAAAACATTAGCATGTTTGCCCTTCTGTTTTCTGGACAAACAGGCAGGATAAGATAAATTAATTTCCTGTGTGCTTAGCATGATTGTTCAGATGTGCAGCAACAATAATGCTAGCTGAAACATGGCAAAACCTGTTAAAATGTTTTGAAAATGGCACCACATCACATTCTCACACTGCAGGACTCATCTCTTAGTGCAACTGTATGCAGTATGGAAGCAGTTTGTTCAAAGCTCTTTTTCATATTGATGACTTCCTTTGATTTTGCGCCCCCGCTTTCAGAAAAGGAAACAGAAAGAGCTGAAGGAGGAATGGGCACGATGGTCGGCCTGTCTCAAAGGGCAACCTGTAACTAAAGTCAGGTTTGGACTGCAACACAACAGCCTCTTCATTATTCTGCTTTTTTATGCAGTTGATTAAATGGCTGCAGGGTTGTTATAGAAACAAGAAAACAGCCAAGATCCCTCCAACATCATGTGCTAATCGAGGTCTGCCTGTGGAATTTCACATGCAAGCAGAAAAGATGTTGATATCAATCATACTACCAGAAGAAACAGAAATGATTGGCAAGGATTTCTTTTCAACATAATTACAGACATTTGTTTAAAAGAAAATGCAACACATGATTCATCCCTCTGCATGACCAGAGTATTTTAACAGTACTGACATTACTCTGGTTTGACTTGCAACACAAAATCTTTATCATTTGTTGTCCATTTTTATTTCTGCCTTTATTCATTTATCATATTTTTAAACACCATCATTTCTGTATATTTCAGCTTATGCGTCTTCTGTAATTTTTGAAGATTCTGCAAGATTTTTGTAGTTAAAAGAATAGTACAGAATTTCTGAAATCGGATTTTGCTGAGAGGTTATAAACAGTCATTAACTTACTTGCAGTAGATAATTCTCTCAGCATAATAACTTTGACAAAACAGACATTATTTATTTATTTGCATTTTACCACATTACAACTACAAATTTCCTTTCTTTGTCTTTCTGTTTGCACTTTGTTTGATGGACCAACATAAGGTAGCATATATTTTTGAAGTACAAAGATAATAAGACATTATTTTATATTTTCTGTGCAAATATAAATCTAAAATGTGTGGTACTGCCCCCTTTAGTTTGAGAAGAAGAAAAGTGGAACTTCATTGATTGAGACATTCAGAAGATGCAGGGTTTCTTCTAATTAAGGGAGTTAGCTTATATACTAGTCCTCCAAAGGATTTGCCATTAATAGGGGGTGGGAAATAAATATCTTGCAACAAGAAGCAAAAGTGATAATGACTCTTAGTAACAACACAGGATTCAAATTTTGGATTTGTTGTCAGAAACCCCAACATTTTAACCTTAGTGAGAATCTTAACTTTAAAAAAGTAGGCAAATAAGCAGAAGCCTTAACAATGTAATCAACTCTTAAGTACCAAAAAAAAAAACATAAACAGGCTGTCAGTCAAAATTTAAAAGTATATAAACAACAATAAAAAATATGTTGCTGTTAAAACCTGGAACTGTATCATAAACTCCCTTCAAACAAAAGAGGAGATCTGAGTCACATTGCAAAAGAAGTTTATTTAAGCTGGTTGTAACCAAGATCTCATTCTTTCTGTTAACATCAATATATCATGTCCATAGGTGAGAGGTGACAGATTGCCTGAGTCCTAATCCCTCTATCTCACTCCACCCTGCCATCAATCATGAACAACAGCCCAAGAGTCACTTGCAGCCCACATAGATCATGTGCCGCCAGTGGAAATAAAAACAAAATAGTTTTTACTTATGTTGAGAACAAACATTAGATCACACCTGACTTCATATATGAATATTTTTAGTCTTCCGTGTTTCTCTAAACTTTCTAGGCAAACGTGATTGTATCATTGCCATGCAATGTTTATTACCAGCCAATCAATGTCGTCTGTTTTTACAGCGCTTTTCAGTAACAGGGCAGTTCAAAGTGCTGTACACCATAAAACATGAAAAAAGCAGCATAAAAAATATTATGCATGTTACTTTTACTTTTTGGTAGATTTAAATCAAGCTAACTATACCTAAGACCCAAACTGCCAGCCTGTATATAAGTGCCAGACAATTAAGAATGTTTTTGTATTTTTTTTGTACAACCCAAATAAACTTCACTTGGCTTTACTTGAATTAAGAACTAGTGTCGAGGACCAGTGCTTTGGCCTAGTTTTATTTCTTGATCGAATAAATCTAGTAATAAAACTTCAGCAGCGAATTTGAGTTTATCTTTCCAAAGATTTTGGAAATAGTTGTTCTAAATGAATCCATGATTTAACAGAGTGGCTTTTTATAGCTTTTAGCTATAACTGGTGAAACCATAATTGGGAAACTTTTTATATGGGCTTTCACCATCTTTATTAAAATTTAGTTTGGCTTCAAACATTAAAGTGTTAAAAAGAGGCAGATGCTTTTCCACAGTGCAGTATTTGCATGCAGTTTGTTTCTCCTCTGACTTGCGTTTTTCTCCTTGTCTGCACTGTTTGTGTGTTTTTCAGGGACTACTTTGGAGAGAAGGTGGCCTTGTACTTCCTGTGGTTGGGATGGTACACATTTCTCCTCATCCTACCGGCTGTTATTGGCATCTTAGTCTTTCTCTACGGCCTCAGCTACTTCAACTCTTCACCCCTCGTGTAAGCTTTCCAACATTTTCTTTCTCTTAAGTGATATGACAGAACATTTTCCTCTGTAATTACCCCTCCATAATGACTGACCTTACTGTCTTGTAGACAAGAGGTTTGTGAGTCTGACACAGTCATGTGTCCACTTTGTGACCGCGTTTGCAAAGTGTGGAAGCTTTCAGACACATGCTCATATGCCAAGGTTTGTCTGCTTTACTACTAAGTAGCTCTGTGGTTAATAGCTGCTGGCTGGTTCTCACTGCTGGTCTTCTCTGTTCACAGCTGAGCCTGCTGTTCGACAATAACGGCACGGTGTTCTTCGCCATGTTCATGGCAATATGGAGTGAGTTTGTGAGCACATGAAAACACGCACATTCAAAATAATGAAAACCCTCACAGTGAGACACATTTATTAACTGAAAGTCAGCGGTAGATTTCTGTCGATTTCTGTTATAATGCTATTGTGTATTTGCTGAAACATTTTGGCTGTACCTTGCACGATTGCATGCTCTTCTGTCTCAGAATTGTTTAATCTAGCTGCCAGTTTTTTATGATAACGAGAAGTTCACTGCCAAGAAAATATCAAACCTACTCTTGGCTACTTACCTCTAAAACAGGCGCCATCTGTCTGTGGGAGTGGTTCAGCATGCAGTAATTTATATAATCTGAAATAATATATAACCCTGCTTCTAAAGAGGCTAAGAAATGACTTGACAGTGAAACAAAGTGAGACATTCTAGGCCGTAACTTTAGTGCGGGTTGGATGTTTGCACACGCTCATCATGGGCATGAATGTAATGCTGATTTAAGGCTCCTAAAAGTTTATTTGAACCCTGGTTTCATGCAACATATGAAATCCAATAGACTTTAAGTATAAGAATTGAATGCACAAGGTTGATTTTATTGTGACACGGTCAAAATTATGCATACAGGTTCAAATATACACAGTGCCAGAGTTATTACAATGTACAAATGGAACATTACTAAATATTTTCCAAGCGTCTTCCACATAAAATATGAGATATATTTAGTACAAGTAAATAAATATAAGAAATAGTAAACGTAGAGTAACTTGGTTGCACCAGTGATGCACTCTTGAACTGAGACTTTGCTGGAGCTTCTTTTGAATCAGTTTTGGTGTTCAGTTTAATTTCACATCTGCCATCAGTTGTAGAGAATGTGATGAACCAGAGTTCAAATCCAGCTGTCACAGTAGCAGATTCTTGATATTTGCTCATTTAAATCCTTTAATTAGAGTTATTGAGATGCTACAAAAGATCAACATGGTCTCATTTTACAAATGGATCAGTCAGGAGAAGTGAACAAATAAATTTTACCACACACCTTTTTCAGCTTTAAGCAAGTAAACAGATGACTAGAGAAATTATTGGACGACAGGGACAACACAAAACATAAAAAAAAAGAAGAGTCTGAAAATGGACATGGAAGCGGCCAACAGGAGTTTCTAAGTATTGGTTGTTCTCTACATGTGGCAACAACCACAAAGGAAATGCCCTGTTCTTTCTAAAATCTCCCCAGGCCTTGTGGTCACGTGTTATGGTCTGGTGAAATTAAGCTGGAACTTTAGGGCTTCCAGAAACACGTTTGGTATAAAAACATCACTAAAAATACACCACACCCACAGAAGTAAACTTGTCATTTTGTCAAGATGGGAAATGAATGATGTGCACTTTTTTGAGGGTCAATAAGTATTAAGATTTTTTTAGCTTCTGACTGGATATTTGATATTGTTTTTGGCAGAATTTGTAGAGTTGAAGTTGCTGGATTTCTGACACAGACCCAGTCTCCAAGCACAGTGCTTAAAAACAAAAAAAAAAACTTTGTTGTGTGTAGTTGATGGCAGGGCAATTTCAAAACCTTAATTTAACCTGTTTTGTGCACATGTGTGTTTCGGGTCATTTTACTATTGATTGGAAAAAATCCTCAATAAGTAAAATCTTGTGGAATCAATTTTTGTTCAAACAAATCATTAAAGATGTGTGTAGCATCTTTGATCGATCATGAAAAAAGAACAGTTCAAATGCATTTTTAAAAGTGCAAACTTAGGAATAAATTTGGGCAATCTTCTGATCATTTTGGTATTATCAGAACGTCTGGCACAAATTTTTATCAACATGAATATGAGTCGCATATAATGTATGAGTTGAAATATAGTGCAAATTTTTGAATGTTTGAATTTATTTTCAATTTTGTGTGTACACTCCCACAAATTTTGGACTTACAAGTAAGATTTAAACCTGGAATGTAAATATTTTTTAGTACAGTTTCAATTTGGTTAAAATTTTCTGTTTGTTTGTTGGACAATATACTGCAAATACAAGCAAATTTCAATAATGTAAATGTCGAAAACACATACAAAGTGATTATGTGTAATAATCAGGTATTTACAGAGAAGACTATCTTCCACAGCAACACTGTTTATGGAGTTCTGGAAGAGACATCTGGCCAGTTTTGTATGCGAATGGAGAGTGACTGACTGGTCTGAATCAGAGGTACAGTCAGTCTGGAACATTGTATTTCTCTCGGGCAGCAATAGAGCTCATCGAATCACCCTTTGGTCTAATTTATTGCTCTAATTTAATTGCAGGAGGAACTGATCCTGGAACTCGTGAACGATGCTGAATGTCGCCCGAAGATGTACAAGCATTCTTACTTGCGCACCGCTCTGGTTTTGATCTGTGTCTTAGTTATGGTGAGATATGTCATTTTTATGACCTCATCAAAATGCATTATTCGGTCAGAATAAGAGGGCCGAATCTGTTCTAGGGGTCAGAAATGGACGAATATGTGTTTTTCAGTAAATTATGGAGACACGTATATGCATTGGCAGGTAACAGATTTTTTTCTTCTGTTTTCTCAGATACTGGTGATTATTGGCTTGACACATTTCTTGGTGGTAGTCAGGGTGCTTGTAGCAGGGAATCTGGCTAAGGGTTTCAAAAGCAACCTCGGCGCTATGTTGGCAGGCGCTGTGCTCCATTTCCTCATCATCACCATTATGACTAAGGTACTAAGACCTCTACATGTATATTTCATTGTTATTGTTGCAGTAATCTGTGATCCTGATATCTTGTGATTTTCTTTTTTTTCTTTTTTTTGCAGGTTAACCGGATTGTTGCTTTGAAGCTCTGTAAGATAGGTATTTTTGTTCTACTTGTTCTTGGTGTCACAAATATCTAATTTAAACTAAAGCAGGAAGTCAGGAATATTAAAAATAAGCTTACACATGGAAAAAATTGTCTGTTGTGATTAATCACTAAAAAGCGTCTTTGGCTTGAAAACTTAGGGCAAGGCTTGGAACTGTTTCATCGCAAAACTAAAACCTGCTTAACGTGCACGTTCTCTTAATGCCTTTAAACACTTTAAAAGCTACACACCGTTTTTATTGGTTAGAATAATGACATAAAAAAATAAAAACAAGATTAAAGAAAAGTTTCCAAGCAACTGAAATATTTTTACGAATGCGTTCTGTACTTAGACTTTGATGAGTAAGGCTATACTCAGCGGAGGGAAACAGAGAAAAAAACATGAAAATATTGGAGACTGCATTACTGGATATGCTGTATCTCAAATCCTCTGAGCATTGTTCATATTTTGGGCCTGTGAAACATGTTAAACATTGTTCTGTTTAACAGAAGAGACAAGGACATTTGCTGACACGGAGAAGAGTTTCACAGTCAAGATGTTCACCTTCCAGTTCTTCACCTACTTCTCCTCCCTCTTCTATGTGGCATTTTTTCTTGGCAGGTAAAACTTTGGATTTGTGCTCTGATTTCTGAAGCCAGCTGTTCTTCACTGATTGGTTTAGGCTTACAGGACAAGTCACTCGATGTTTTTCTTGCACCAATAACAGGATCAATGGCCATCCAGGTGAATATGTACGGCTTGCAGGGCAATGGAGACTGGAAGAAGTGAGTGATTACAGTTTCATATCTCATATATCATGAAACAGCTACAGGAATGCTGTTGTACTTCTTATGTGAATACAGTGACTGCACTGTTTCTAAAAGTTTCACTGTGTTTCTTTTAGTGTCACCCGAGTGGATGTCTCACAGACTTGTTCATTCAAATGGCAATTATAATGGTGCTGAAGCAAATCATCAGTAATGTGTTTGAGTACTTTGGTCCGTAAGTAATATTCACTTTAATTACTCTCCATCATATTGTTTTTGTTGTTGTTGTTTTTTATGTCATGCTTTCTTATGTTGTGTCATATTTTATTTTATATTGCTGACCAGACAGAGGTTTGTAGTAACTATTTACATTTATTTAGTTACATTTACTTGAGCAAGTAAATAAATAAATAAACAGAAATTTTGGACTAGTTTAACTCTTAGTTGAGTTAGATCTTTGGATGCTCTACCCACAGAGAGGAATTTCACTCAGTTTCATTATATAATACCATATTATAGCACATTATATCATATTGTGTTGTTACATTTAGCATCATATTGCCATATCATATCACATCACATCAACGCATATCATATCGAATTGGATAGTTTTATCTTAATCTTTTTGCTAATTGCTCTTGAGATTGGATCATCCCTCACCATCACCCTATTTCTATTATTCTCCTCTCTGAATCCTAAAGCCAATAAGGTATCATATTGTCTCTTATCTCATGTTGTATCATGCACGTTCTACATGTATCATATGTATCGCATGTAAAATGTCTGTTTAGGCCAGGGGTGTCAAACTCAATTTCACCAAGGGCCACTTCAGCATATTGGCCACCCTCGACGGGCCACATTGACGGTACAAATCAG